>NC_143015.1:129962116-130072116 GCF_055824585.1 Amblyomma mixtum | reverse complement strand
AAAGAAGTAATCTGAGTCATGAAAGAATGGCTTGCCACTCATTTAGTTCCCAAGATATGGAAACCGACAATGGGCCGTGCTACGAAGCAAAAGAGTTCAATAACTTCAGCAAGGACTCGGGATTCAAGCATGTTACTTCGAGTCCTAGGTAAGCCCAATCAAAAGATCTCGCAGAACGAGCTGTCCAAACAGAAAATGAATTACTATGGAAATGCAAAAAGATAGAACAAGTGTACAAATGTCTCGATTGAACTTATAAAACACCAAAGAAATGAACAGCTAGGATCATTGGCACAAAGGCTGTACAGCAGAAGAACCAGAACGCCAGTTCCAATGCTCGACAAACTGCTCTATCCTGAAGTTTTAGATGTCACATAGGTGTTACTCAAGTGCGCAGTGGTGCAATCTCAGTATCAATCAACAAAATAACCATTGTTTACAGTCCGTAAAACACAAATTTTTAAGTTGCAAGCATATATAGAGCACAGGCTCTATACCAGAATATACATTACCATATGGTTCTCCACTCCAGACGGAAGCTTCTTATGAAATACGATCCGTTGTCATGATCACCAGACACAGATCACAGATATCTTATGTAATTCCCTTCATGAATGCGCCGTGTTGGTCATCCCGTTTTCAGTACGTGGCTGCTGCTTAAGATTACAGCAGTTACCAAAACAAGTTCTGAGGTAATATGCCTTTTAATTATCTGCTTTATATAACTAGCCGGGAACATCATATAAGCATTAAGTATTTATCATTGTGGAAATTGTTTACTGTTTTCGGAGCTCTGTGCGGATTGAATTTCTTGAAGCACTGGAGCCTCGCGGCTGCCGCTACTATTTCTCTCATCATGCAAAAACTCTGGATATTGTCGAGCAGAAAGAGGTGGTTGTGCCGCTTGTTTCCCTAGAACGGGAAAAGCTCCTACAGTTTACTTCTTCTGGTAGCGGTTTCGTGTCCACCAGTGGTGGACGCGTGCACCTTCTTTGTTTGATGGGAGCCTGCTGGAAACGAATTTGGCATCTGAATGTGCAGAAGTGACGCTCTATAGTCGAGGGCCTGATGTAGCTTGTTCTCAGACCCTTCCCACCGAGCACTGACGGCGATGACGCGCGAAGAGCCAGCAGCGTATTGCCAGGACATGCTGTGAGCATTCCATTTCTTCCTCAGTATTGTGTAGCGTAATTTAACCCTCCAATCGGCCGTGCGGCTTTCGAGCGCCTTCAGTTCCACCTGGACGCGTGTACAGTATTCGCCATGCCCGTGTGGTTTCGCTGTCTTCTACTTGTTGCTGGTGCAGGGCTACCACAAGCGAAACAGTTCTAAAGGTTCAAACCGGTTTATGCAACAATTCCCAGTTGATTCTAGCTCGAACAAAGTGTGAAATGTTCCACAAACCCGTTTGAGCAGAGAAAACTACATAGGAATTTTCACTTGGGATGAGTTATACAGCGGACTAGGAATAAGTACTTACAGTGTTTGCAAGGCATTTTCTGTGTAATAAACACTTTCGCTCTGCAAATAGCTGCACCTTCCTTCATTTCTTAGGAGTAAGAGCGCACGAGCGCGCTGAAGGCTTGATGTGCTTTCAGCCCGCTCTGGCCCGAAAGTGGCTTATGGGGGCAAAATATAACGTGTACACCTGATTACCGACAGCATTTAAAGCTAAAAGCAGTCGAGACCTATAAGGTTCACGAGCCATTTTCTCTATCAGATTTTCTTAAGCTATATATAGGAAAGCCAAAAGGCTGCCTTAGGCCACTTTTAAACCGGCCGCATTAAACTTTTTACTTTCTATTATCCATGACAACTGATTACACGTCTTCACAGACAGATCCGTTAATTCCACCAGATCTACAGGATGTGTGATGATCATGGCAAGGTCCGTCTTAAGAAAGGTGAGAAACAACTTACCATTCTTCCTCAACGGATGCGGTACTCGACCTTTTGGACTGTATTGAACGCATCAGCCTGAAAAGAAAAAATAACCAAGAGGAATAATATGTTTCTTTTTCTAATACAAAAGCAGAATTTTAGGGCCTGCCAGGTGCGTTACAACACAGGTTGCATGAAACACTCGTCGCAAAAATCCGCGACCTTTACCATGGTGAGATTATCACAGGAGACGATATAAATTTACAACGGGCTCCCGCACACCGCGCAATCGCAGAAAAACTCCCCACGGAAGAAACCGCTCGGTCTAACAGCAAAGGTCTTCATGATTAATTTATATCTCAAGGGAGGACGCAGCCTGCAGGATTCGTTTCTTTGTTTGGGCACTGGCTCTTGCCTCATGGAACTTGACCAATTTTGCAATCTACACCTCGACTGTCTGGACGCCAGACAACGGCTCCATCTTCTGGCTTGTCTGCAACGACGTAAAGGAAGTGTTCTTTGTAATTTGTGTATCGGTGTCACTTTCACAGACTAGAGTACTCCTTCTCACGAAGTCTGAGGCTGTGGTGAGACAATACGTGTTCTTTGTGGATGCTTTCTGTTTAACACAGTAAGACAAAGCTGTGCTGTGCCTTTGGACCACCTCGACACCTGCCTTCTGAAGGAGAGTACTCTTAAAATAATTTTCCTTTCTTTCTTTCTTTGTTTCTTTCTTTCTTTCTTTATTTCTTTCTTTCTTTCTTTCTTTCTTTCTTTCTTTCTTTCTTTCTTTCTTTCTTTCTTTCTTTCTTTCTTTCTTTCTTTCTTTCTTTCTTTCTTTCTTTCTTTCCTTCTTTCTTTCTTTCTTTCTTTTTCTCTTTCTTTCCTTCCTTCTTTCTTTCTTTCTTCCTTTCTTTCTTTCTTTCTTTCTTTCTTTTCACATCACATATACAAAACGTTTGCAAAAGCTGCTGGGCCAATAGCCGAAGCTAGTATAGGCACAATGTACACATTTGTTATTACAGCAACAGAAGATACCAATATGAAACTCGGTTATACATGATCAGTGAAAAAAGTAATAGCGAGCAACGCTCACTGGGGCCAAAGCTATATTCTGCCCCGAGTGCATATATATCACTCTTTCAATTTCTGCGTTTGTCATGCTTGCGTGACAGATTGTGACTCTGCAGAACGCATGTCCTTATCAGATGAGCTCGCTTCTGACTCCTCTCTTTCCTGTTTCCTTTCACGCCACTCCTTTTCCCTCACTACAAGATAAGGAAACGGGACACCTTTCTAGTCAACTTTGGTGCCTTTCCTATTGCTCTCCCTCTTCAGGAGGTTTTCTAGTTATGCGTGCAGCAGCTAGCAGCCGGCTTTGTTCACGTCTTCGAACTTCTGGTTCTCTAGCATCCAGCCTAAAAGACCAAGAATGTACCTTAGGAGTGTTTTAGATTTAGGGAGCACCAGTGCGTTATGGGTGGGAAGTTGGGCCAGTTTCCGGCCTGCTTGTTGCTGCCTCAGCCCTTAAGTCGCCCTTCAGTATAGCGTGTACTGTGTTTCGAGGCCTCAGCATTACTACAGTTACTTCTCCAAAATCTGTCTGTCTGGTGTGTGATGCCCCACAATCCAGAAGGCCACCACCCATAATCCGCTCAGCTGTTCCTTCTACCCATTTCCAACGTCCAGAAGCCGTTACCCACCACCAACTCACCTCGATCCACTCTACTGAAGCTCACCCACTCCAACTACCTCCTGCGCCTTGAAGAAGTCCCTATCTACCGCCCAACCACTCACTTCCATCCTCAAGATGCATGCACCCACGAGAAGTACGCAGCGCTGGACAGTAAGAGCGACGGCGAAATACAATTCAAAGCTTCAAAGGGAAGGCGATCATTGTAGCAGTGGCATGCACAACCAATACTGCAAACGCATATTTATCGCATCGCATCGTATGTTCGCCGGTACATTTTTTACATTAGTCGGTGCGATTCCACGTTTTCATTGAAGGTTCCAACTGTTTTAATCATCACGACTGGATGCAGGCGTCTTAGCCTGGAGACTCAGAGCTAGCGAAGAATGCGCAGCATTCTTTGTCGCAGCTCATTCTTGTTCTGTCCGTGCTGGTTTGCGCTACCTGTAGGTGCGAGACACCGCTCGCTATAGACCTAATCTCGAATCCTGAGGGCCACTTGTCTTCATACCTTACCCTGCCGTCCGTGAGATCTGTTCCGTGAGATTGCCCTTTATTTTACTTTTGGACACACTTTACCACAATCCATCAGCTCCCGTTTCAAGCTCAGACCATTTCCTTCAATCTTGTTTATAAGCAGCACTCTCATCGTCATGCAAGCTTTAGTTTTTTGAAGAACTCACGGCACGATTACGATAGCCGGTAATGTATTTTTACAGTGCAGCTGTTGTGGCTGATTTCTGCGTTGTAATGTTGAAGTTTTGTTGGCCCTTACGCTTTTTTAGAGATCCGGTGATGGTATTGAAGTAGCGTACCCGACTAAGGTGCATGACGACTACGGTTGAAATCTCGGTGCATGAGAACAAAATTCGAGTGTCGATGGAATCGAAACACCATGCCTGGGGCGCAACCTGATCCCGCCGAACACAGCCGACAGCGCACTCTCTCACCAGAACAAGATGTGGCCACCCTGGTGTAGTACATGACCACTACTTCCTAAACGAACGGACGGTTCCGGGACGCATAACTCCGAAACTGGACTGTTTCAAATTTCGCTTGGAGTTGTGTAACCGTAAATCTTTTTTTTTCTCATTGTTGACGGAAGTGTTTTGGACGCAGGTTTTGCTTGCAACGTCTCGAAAAAATTTGACTGCCCATTCACCCTGACGCGCGGCCTTTATTCATGTTCGGCTTTTAGGTTCTGCGTAATATCCGGACGGTGAACGCCTTAGTTTAACCAGAATGGGCGCTAAAAGTATTTCACTTTTCAAAGTAGTGCCTGCCGGAGAACCTGAGAACGGGTGTCTCGTATTTCCCCTAGATGGCGCCGCATTATCAAACCTCAGTAGCTAGGAGGCGCCGGAATGCGACTGCACTGCCCCCTCGCTACGGCAGACGGCGAGCTCCCGCATTATCGACGCGTGCTGCGATCCTCCCGCCCCCTCCGGCCGTTTTCGTGGCCGATTGTTTTCGTACCTGTTGCTTGCGGACTGCTCTAGCACTAGCCACCGCCGCCTGCGTATCGATCTCTCTGCCCTCTCAGCGCTTTTGAGTTATTCCTTCATTTTCCACTATGCAGCCTGCGAGCAGAGGTTATACGTGCGCCGTTGTTCGCATGGAGCGGAAGTGTGCGGTTAGCTGTGGTTCGCGAAAAGCCATCGCAGAGATCACCTGTAGATATCGATGTAGAGTCGCAACTAATTGTGATAAAGTGGTTTATAATGAAATATCAGGTACTCCGAGGGCAACGTATTTCTAACAACCTGGGGACATGTGTTTATTTCATAACTCCCCACGTCGCAGTGTAAACGTTTCCAGCTGAAAGAAGAAAATTTCATCCGAAGCCAGAAAAATATGAATGTAATGGCTACTAGAGTACTGGCTCTCCTTGAAAGAGAAAAAGGGTGACAGCTGTAGTCATGAGCAGTTATTCCTTCGCAAACAACAATTATTTCCACTCCTTCAATTCAGTGAAATCATGAAAAGAACACTGGAACGAGTATAAATGTAAAATCAATTAGGGATTTGCTTAATGTTCACCGTATTCCGGCGCGTGTGCAACGAACACGCACGGAGATTAAATGTAGTGGGGTTACGGTTTTTATTTTTTCCCACAGGCTGTCCACCTGTCTGTGGCAGCACGCACGGATTTCTTCGAAAGTGTGCGCGATAGAGATGGGGGAAGAAAGAGACGTGAGGGATGAGCCACTGAGAGAAGGGGTGAATAGAGAAAAAGTTCGTGAACATCCGGACGGCAATGAGCAGGGGATGAGCGACAGACGGCAGTGTCAGAAAATTCTTGTGCAAGAATGGCTCACCTACAAAGTGTTGACTGATGACAAAATTACGAATTCTTCTTACTAATGTTTGTCGGTGCAACAATTATAGACTGCCCATAAACTGAAGTGGAAGGAAATTCCATTTAGTTTTGTCCATACCCAATCTATAGACTAGATGCAGACTATCCATGTCACCTGTATTTGCGGATAGCTTTGTCAACTTTTCGGTTAAGAGTTTGCGGATTTCGTAGTCTTTCTTAAATTTTGGACTTATCCTGCTTTGTCGTAAAACTCCCCGATTAGAAAGCATTGGCAGACCAACAATCACAGGTATAGTAAGCAGTGCAAAGCGAAAAAGATTGTAACAAGAACCAAGTTTCGGACAAACGTGATAGAAATAAAAAAATAAATCAAGCTACTAGTAAACATTTGCCAGCAAACAAACAGAAGGCGCTTAAGAAAAGCTTTTGTTGGCCATTACCGCTCGTGTTAACGGGGATTTAAGTGCACCCAAGACTTAATATGAAAATTTTCGGTGGCTGAAGTGCAATAGAAGACTCTTCGCTTTGCATGCACAATATCCTAGATAGGCGAGAGAGTGAGAAGCTAAGCGGAAATCTCTCAAAGGTGCATGCAAGTGCGGGAAGATTTTCTTTCTCTTAAGCCACTTAATAGACAATTGTGTATTGCTTTCTTTTTGTTTTTGTGAGGATGTGTGTATTGTGAACGCTTACTTTTGTTTACCCCCAAACTGTTTAGAATCGGACTTTGATTTTATGAACGCGACGTGTCGTCTTCATGGGCCGAATTTATAATGTACAGTATTGTGATGGGCCCAAAACCAGCCTTTGGCTAAGGGTCCAATACCACAGTACGTATTGTACCATTGTAAAGTTATTTTATGCGAAGCATACTAAAATAGCCCAACCCAGCTCCTCGAGCGCGGCGGTGTCGTTACCATTGACCTTTCGTGACCTCCATGTCATACCACGTGATGCGTGACGTCACAGCAGATGAAAAACGGGGGCCCAACTCGCGCCGTCGCGCGAGGCGTCGTGACCAAGGATGACCACGTGGTGCGTGACGTCACAGCAGATGAGAAACGGGGGCCCAGCTCGCCCCGTCGCGCGAGGCGTCGCGACCAATGTGTTTCCTGCTTCTGCCGCTAGGTGCGCTGTAGTGAACACGTGATGCTGGAGCGGCCAACGTTAATAGTTTAGTTCCATTAACGTTGGGAGCGGCGGTATACAAGGGGGTGCGCCTGCCTCTGCTAGGCGTACACGGGATAGAGATGCCTCCTGGAGACAGGGCTGCTCGTTGGAATGAGAAGAAAAAGTGGCGGCGTGCTACAGAGACTGACGAAGAGCGTGATGATTGTCTAGCCAAGCGGCGTGCTCGATATGCAACTCGGCGACAATATGCTTGGCATCTGACTAGGCTTAACCTAAGCTAAGCCTCAGCCATTTTTTTTTGTTTTGAAATAAAAAAAATGCTGCCCACAAGAGCATACAACGGGTACGAGAGCAGCGTCTGCCGGAAAGTGAACCGTAAGCGCACGGCGGTTGCTCCATTTAAAAAGATGTTCCAAAAGCGGTCGCTAGCTGCGAGCAGCACTCGATTGACCGCACGCTCGGCTGGCCGTTCAAAAGCTCTCGCTCCATTTAGTTTCCATGCGGGAATCAGAACGAACAGAATGCAGGAAACGCTGAGTCGATGGATTGCAGTCTAGCCGTGACACAGGTGCGCCCCTGTAACCGGTACGAAAGTCGAGCGATAGCTAGCGTGCACTTGAAGCGAGCTGGAGCAAATGACACTTGTTTAGGTTAGGGTGCAGAATACATTTTTGGTTGCTGTTTTCTTGCGATCATATCCAGCAATTCTGGAAAAGGTAATTTTCAACGGGAAAGAGCTTACGAATGAATTTTTTATATATTGTAAGATTCCACTATAACAGTCTGTGTATCCGATGGTCCCGCCTTGGCAGGCTAGCATTTTTTTGCTGTTAGCGTTTTTTCCTTCGTTAAAAACGTTCCCCATTGGTTTTTTGTTGTAGTCTCCCTGCTGAAAAAAAGTTCTATGATGCAATAACCTCATAGATCATTCCTCATAGAATATCATACCATCTGTATGACATATCATACAATCTGTATGATATATCATACGAATTGTATGATATATCATACAGATTGTATGATATGTCATACAGATTGTATGATATTCTATGATGAATGATCTATGAGGTTATTTCATCATAGAACTTTTTTTCAGCAGGGCTTAACTACTCGATGCGAGCTATGGAAAAACTTTAATTTTACTACGTATCGAAAGAAAGGACCATTACCTGAATTTTTACATAACAATAACTTATAACATCCCAATATCTAAGATTTTTCCCCAAGAATTCCGAAATTATTCGAAATGCACCAATTTAGCAGAAAAGATGTTGACAGCTTATCTACACTAGTGATTTGCGATGTTCCTCGTCGCTGAGAAGAACTGGCTTGGATATGCGACGGGTAGGTGTTACAATGTTTTACAGCGAGAACTGTTAGTGCGGAGTTTGACACCGCATTATCACGAAGGAGTCTGAGATGAAAACTGAGAAAAGCGGCGCCGTGCCAGCCTGATTGGAGAGAACACAATGACGCGCACGTGGGCGTAGTGCATGCTGGGACGTGCAACACGCACTCACTACACCGCAAGCCGCACAGAATCACTCTAACGCTTTCCGCAATGGAATTCATAGAGCCAACCCGGGGTGGTAATGTGAGCACATTTGCAGAAGCGGAGCACACGTCCTACCCGATGTGACTAAGCAATCCGACTGGCATCTGCAACAAGCCCCACACGAGCGGCATCCGAAATTTTCGTTGCCAAAAGGGTAAGCATCCCGTCTCTTATGGCGAGAGCCGTTACTGCACCTTGCTTCAAGTGCTCGTGTAAATGTAGCACATTGTGGCACCTGTATTTGTCGTTGAAATTCACAAGCCAAGCCAAGAGTGAAGACAAGTCAAAAGAGAGACGAGAAAGAAGTAGAAAGATGATAAAAGCAAGTAGAGGAGGCAAAACCTCTAAGGGTAGGCTTAACGGCTTAACGAGTGAAAACTTTTATAGCTTTGATTTAGCCTTACATCTTGCCTCAGCACCACACTCAAGTTGCGCATTACACTGGCCTCGTCGTTACCCCCTCCTTCCTTAGTAGTCCCCCTTCGAATTCTTGCCGGTGCAGCCACCTTCGAGCTGCGCATTTCTCTGCTCTCGCCATAACTTCCCAAGCTGCTATGCCACCCGTCGCCACCCATCCTCTCTTCACTCTCGCACTTCGCACTTTTAATGAGAATGCTCTAAAGGCCTCTGTGATAGGCGGCAATTTAATTCAGTTTATTTGAATTTTAATCGCGTACAATAAAGTAAATTATAATAAGTAAGAAAAATAAATTTAGTAAGTAAACAAATCTAAGGGCTGACGCTGCGGATTTAAGGACAGAGTGCAGGGCTATATGGCTAAACGAAATAATACCAGCTTTAGCTGTAAAAGAAGAAAAGAAAAGCAAGAAGACATAAATAAGCCAAACCAAAGTAAGAAGAGAGCAAGAAAGCCAAGAAAATGAGGAACATCATCGAGCTTGTCCAATAGCCTTTACTTAAAACGGTTTATTTTTTAAAGGGCTGAAATCATCTTCCGCGGAGAGTACATAAACTTGCTCAATTACTGCATTCTCTCGCCGTGAACACTTGAGCCAAATAATACACTCCTACACGCAGGAGAGCACCCAGAATCGCGCGCGGAAATTGGCGAGCCCTTTCGGTCACTTTATACGCGGACGCCCTCCGTTGCACTTTTCTCAGAAATTCTGTTCAAAGATGGCTATTGGTTAGCCTCTTTATGGCGTCAGGCAGCTACGATGGCCGCGGCCAGTCAGCAGCGTCGCTGCAGGGGGTAAAGAAGCTCCCCCCCCCCCCCCCCACCTCCCCCCTCCCCCGAGGAATTCCCGCGCGAAAAGCCCCGGCCTTCGAGCGTGCAAGAAGTGACGAGAGGAGTGGGAAAGGAGCGGAGACGCTGAAATTCAATGTTTGACTGCAGATAACTCAGTCTCTACACAACGCATCAAAAAAATTCCTGTTAGAGCATAAGGTGAAGCGACGTCCTTCGCTTTCTTTGTTTTATTTCTTTTTTTTTTATTACGTTCGAAAGAATGTGCCCGTTGAAAGCTTCATTCACTCTTAGCGAAAAACTTAAGCACCGAAGCGGGGAACTTAAAAATGGCAGGGGATAAGAGGCAGGAATGAGTGCTCTTTTTCGTAATAACGTTCCTTAGAAGTCTCTGTGACGTCGCAAAATTGAATTACTGACCTAGAAACATACCTCTCTTTACAAAGGTAAAGTTTTACAGCACAAGTGTAAAACGGAGAAATGTTTAGAGGAATTCCCCAAGATGGAGTAGGTTTGTATTAAGGCAGTAATTACTCATTGACATCCACCCGAGCGCAACCATACGGCTACAAAGGAAAGCTATACAGCTTTCTCAGAAACTTCGTAGATAAAGAAAAATTCGTCCTGGTCCGGGGTTCGAATCCGGGACCAAGACGAATATTTCTTTAACTACGAAGTTTCTGAGAAAGCTGTATAGCTTTCCTTTGTAGCCGTATGGCTGCGCTCGGGTGGATGTCAATGAGTAATTACGCCCTTATTGTAACACGGACACATAGATAGAGAGTAGACAGGACGGGCGCTGTTCTAAGCGCAGCAACTGTCTTTTTGTTAACTACCTTGAAACCTTTTCATGCCACGTACGACACTGGCATATATTAAATAATAGAAAAACGTAATACAAGATACGAATAATGAAGCCGGTGAAAAATAACAAAGGATCCCTGATCGGTAAGTTTTTGAAGGAAGCCAAAAGTGAGAGAATTGGGGGACTTGAATTCCAGAACACTTAGACGCCCTAAGCAACATACTGCCCGTGGCCACGCTCTTGGCACGCCAGAGACGTTCCTGGGTTGCGCACCGTCGTGCTCTTATAACTGCTGGTGCTCATTCGTATGAGGCGGAGCGTTGACGAAAGCTGGTCGAAACCTTCTCGTATTACGATTTCCACGCCGTTAGATTTTTCCTACCTTCACTTTACCTGCTGCCCCCTCGCCGAGAGGAAATTTTCACACTTTGTCGAATGGTAGCGCTGCCAACTATTTTATTCAGGTTCAGAGAAGAAGGTGTGGAAAGAGAAAATTTGGGACACAGAACGATTTTTTTCCCGTACGACAATTAGATAAAGCCAGTTCAGCAAGCTTTAGAACGCCTGAGGCGTCGGCTGCTGTCCCCAAAGACGCGGGTTCGATTCCGGCCGTGGCGGTAGAATTTTGATGGAAAAGTTTGTTTTTGAGGTAAGGAAATGGCGCAGTAATGGCCTCACATCTCAGTGGACACCTCAACCGCACCCTAAGAAGAGGGGTAGTTTTTCGCATTTCGATGAAGGCGAAATTCTAGAGGCCCGTGTACTGTGCGATGTAAGTGCACGTTAAAGAACCCCAGATGGTCGATATTTCCGGTGCCCTCCACTACGGCATCCCTCATAGCCTGAATCGCTTTGGGACGTTAAACCCAAAAACCATAAACCACTTAGAACGGCTGAAGATATCATGAAAAGGAGATTTTCGAGGCTAGGGCCAATTCTTCATTGGTTAATCTTCGGGCTAAGGCCGATGTTTGAGCAAGAAATGCTAGCCGCTAAAACTGGACGCGCCAAGGTACGCATGGTGTTGCTGACAGTGCAGAAAGAGGGTAGCTGTTGTGCTCATTCCTCTAGTAAGTTTGGAAGTTCTCTAGCCGCTAGTAAACAAGGCTACGGCAGAGATTTGGTGCACTTTGGAATTTTAAGACAGCCGTCACATATTCAGTTTTCCCGATCCAGACGTTTGCAGGATTATTGGAAGATAATAACGAAATATTTTGCCCAGGTGATTAGCGAGGGCAATAAACTTGCATAATCATTTAGGAAAAGTGCACAATAACAGTTTTGCTTATTAAACTGCCATTATTAAGTTCGGCATAAAACAAGGTGCTTACAGCTGTAATTACTTCATACCTGGAAATAAGCTGCAGATTGTGAAACCTGACCATTAAAAGCTTTGTAAGCCAAGACAACGTAGTCAGAAGGTATCACGAAACATTTTTAGCTTCCTGAACGTTCTTTGTGAGTTTCTTCGATATGAAAAAAACAGCATCGCTACATTAGGAAAGTTCTGCTACCACACAAACACTTCCAGGTGACAGCTCCAACGGAGAGCTGCGGCCAATTTTCAACTTAGAAAAACAATGGTGATTATTGTCCTAGAAAAGGGGCAGAGCTGGTCGCTCTATTTTATTCTTAGTAAATACTAAAGCACTACAGTTGAGCCCACTTATGACGAACTTGATCGTCACGCGGCATTTGTTCGTTGTATCCAAAGTTCGTAGTAAGTGAACCACCTATAATACGCCTTGAAAACAATTCCGTGGCGAACATTAAAACGGTGGAGCCATCCATTGCCTGGGCTGAAATCGGGAAAGTCCAAAAGGGAGGCGAAGTCTTTAGCCTTGGAGAGCATCAGCGGTCCACTGAGCGGAACGTTGCGAGACCGGGCGTCAGCGAACCACTTCAGCAGTGCGTCCTCAACGTCCGCGTAGGTCGCCTTCCGAAGGCGCTTTCTAGTCGTCGGGTCGGCATGCACGGTAGCACCAAGAATCTTTTCCTTGCCCTTAGCAATGGTTGAAATGGTCGATTTCGACAGTCCGTACTTCTTGACCAGTACGCAGTTTTTTGCACCTTGAGCAAGTTCATTAACAATGGCTATCTTCGTTGCGATGTCGACAGCTTTCCTTTTAGCACCTGAAGAGGTCGGCGTACAGTCCTCCATCGCACCAGGCGCAAGTCAAGCCCTTGGGCTCGCGCGTTCAGGCAGCCTTCAACTCCCCGATCTGGGAAAGGCACGGATGCGGCAACGATGTCAACGCAGTGCCATCGCACAGAAAGAATCGACGGCGCAGTGCCCTCAGCGCGGGTGGCAACGGAGCAAAAAATCACGTGGATGCATCACAGCGACGCGGGCGGCGCCACTTTCTCTTTCGTCACCGCGCGCGCGCGCTTTTTGGTTTTCATTTTTCAACGCGCGCTTTTTCTTTTTTTCCTTTATTTTACGGGGGCCCGACAGCTTCGCGTTCGCTCTAACCGAGTGTTGAGGCCACAGCAGTTCGTTCTATGTGAGACACTGTGCCATTGCCCCAATATATATTTTGACGGTAGCACCGCCCTCGTTCGTACTAAGCGAGCGTTCGTTATAACTGCGGCTGTTATAAGTGGGCTCGACTGTACTTGCGTGACTGACGTGAGTTTGGCACCTGATAATACGATTCTCTTTCGACTCTTTGACTCTTTCAAGTGGTCTAGTAAAATAGCCGTGAGCTTAAGCCTTGGTAGAACAAACTTGGGTCACGTCACCATACAATCACACACCTTTATTCGTCCTTTCTAAGAACTCGTCGCGACTAGAACCATCTGCCTACCATATCAGTCACTATTAGACTCCGCTCCTTTTCGCAAAGCTCCAGCCTAAGAAGTATAAACCAGCTATCTCACGACTGTGCAAATGACGTTTTCACCCTACTGCCCTTTCTTTGGAGTCAGGTTTTTCGCTTTTGACCTTTCTTTAATCAGTTGTTATTTTGTTTTACTTGGTCGAAATTTTTTTCTCGCTTGCGGTGCCTTTTAGGCTCACTTGTCCATCATCCCCTCCACTCTGTAATGCTTTCTGTAATCCTTGAGAGTATCAACGAGAAATAAATATGAGAAAAAAAACCCAACAGGGTAACTTTGGCGAAGATGGCTGGTGGCATGATCGCGAAGTGAGACGGATGGTGGGCGTCGGTGCAAAAGTAAATGCGGGCTGACGACGTCTACCCTCATCATCGACGCTTCTTAAGCACAGAGAGACGTGCTAGGGTTTTATGGCGTTCTGCATTTGGAAGTCAGGACTTGTTCCCACAGGGTCACTGAAAGGGCAAAATGAGCGACATTTCTGTCGCCGTGCCGTAACTACGTCGTTCACAGTTTCGCGCCGTCGCCTTCCTCGTTTATGTCTGCTGCTTTCTTCTACTTTCCGCATCTGCTGGCGGTCACCAAAACTATGATTTACAGTCTCCACACAGAAATAAAGGTATTTTATTAAAATGTTGCAGTATGCATTCATATATTGATGCTATCTTGGAACGCATCCTTGAGGCGCTGGTTTCAAGGATCGCGAACAGAGTGCAGAGAAAAAACAAAAACAAGAGAGAAAAAAAAAGTTATATTCTTTTCATTCCACCCAATTTAACTTCAGCAGACGACAGAAAAAAAGTATGCCACGATGGTTTTAGTAAACAGGACAGCTAAGTGAAGAGAGGATTGCGCGTCTGATCGGCTATACCCAAATATAACAGAAAGTTTAAATTGAATTATTATCTGAAGGAGAGTAATTCCAAGCAAGTGGTTTTAATTTTAAAGAAAAAAATATTATTAAAAAATGTGCATCGACGACCATAGGACAGGACGCGAGAAATTTGTGTTAGTACTAATGGTTATAAGCTCATAAGGTGCTTTAATGTCGACCACCTTATCATTTGATTTCTGCACAAGTTTCTAATGGTTGGGTGGAGGCTCCTAGGTGGGAGATGCATTTTTAACGTGATATATCGGTTGGTTCAATTATGCAGAAAACCTGGCGTCATCGTCTTCGGCGGCGGCGTTTTGAGCAAAGACACCCCGAAGAAGTTGCCCAGGTGGGCCACATAGGTCACGTGACCTTGTGACGTCATCACAACCTGCCCACCGGATTAGGAGCAAAGTGAACACCATGGCAGGTGGCAGTTAATGGAATTAATGAAGAGCAACCTGGGTCGCACAAGCCCCACCGGTGGCAATACGTGCCATCGCAGGGCAGTGGTGCATCGCTTAACCGCTGCACCACTGCGCCAGGAGCAGTATGAGGACACACCGAGATCTATCAGTGTGAAGTCGAGAACTCAACATCTATGGGCCTGGGAATTAGGAATTTTCGCTTGAAGGTTTTGAGGCGACTGAGAGAGTCCGTGCGAACAAAACGCCAGGATTTTGGGAGATCTATTGATTGGTGTCTCCATCATGATAATGCCCCGGCTCTCGCTGCTTTGCGTTTTCTGGGTTTGTCTCTTGCCTCTCAACCACTCCTATTGACCGAACCTCACTCATTGCAATTTATTTTTATTCCCGACAATGAAAAAAAAAAACCATTGAAAGCAGAGTTCCCATCGTACAGCAGGTGAAACAGCTTCGCAGGAGCCACTCAACCACATCGTATTTCAGTACTGGCAGAGTTGACTCAAGCAGTGGTAACAGTGGTAATAATGAAGGGAATTGAGTGGTTTTCG
Organism: Amblyomma mixtum; assembly: GCF_055824585.1. Classification (NCBI taxonomy): domain Eukaryota; kingdom Metazoa; phylum Arthropoda; class Arachnida; order Ixodida; family Ixodidae; genus Amblyomma; species Amblyomma mixtum. The sequence continues at coordinate 130,056,836 of NC_143015.1, read as the reverse complement.
CAGGAGATTTAAATAAATCGTCTTTTAAAAACAGATTTCCTAACTGAACGTTTGTATACACTAGACTTAAAAAGTCGACAGAAAGACGCTTAAAATCATAACAGCGGTTCACTGACGTTTCTACTGGGGACCAGTCATCAGAGTCGAAATGTCAGTAAACCCTTGTTATTTTTTTAGACAAGCGTAAATCCCCTTTATATATATATGGATACATTGGATACATTACGTCAAAATACATGCGCTTTCCAGAAACTTGCAATAAAAGCAACCTCTCCAGTGCATGTAAGTCGTCTAAATAGCCAAAATGTATTGGTACACAGCGCCGAGGATAGCCGCCTTTTCAAAATTCTAAAAACTAATATAAATATTACTTATAGCGGACTACACATATTTCAATACTTAAGAAGCCTAACAGTAATAGTTAGAAAGTTAATTATTCAATTGTAGTGAACCAGCCTGCTAGTTAGCATGTCTTAGCTGTACTCTGACGTACTTCGCCGTTGAGAATGCTGTGTTCAAAAAGCGTTCTAACTTAAGATGCCTATTTTTAAAAATTGCAGACAGCCTTAGGTTAAACGTTCTGAATTCGCTAGCGGTGGTCACTGCTCTGACTTGGCCTTTCACTGTGAAAGCTTTGCAACAAGGAAGAGAAGGAAAAGGAGGAGGAGGAGGAAGAAAAGGAGGTAAGGCGGACTTTGGAAGAAAGAAAATATTTCTATTTAGGGCCAGCCGTATCGGGGAGATTCACGCCACACGCGTGTCCACGAACGAATCAGTAAAGTAACATCGAGAGGGCGGACTGAAAGCAAACACGAAGCTGATGGGAGAACCAACTGACAGGGTGAGTGTACTGTGGAGAGCCTGGTAACGGGTTCGATCCCAGATGCAGCGGCCTTATTTCGATGGAGGCGATACACAAAAATGCTACTGCGCTGCACGAAGTGGATGCACGTTAAAATACCCGAGGTGGCCTAAAACCAAACGTTAAAATATTGCATAGTAATTTACCATTAACCTACATACCTGATTATATTGATCTCTCTTCGTAGTTTCAAGGCCGACCAACACAGGAAGCGAGAAGGACGCTGAAAGGAGCTTCCACGGACGATTACTGACCTGCTTTTCTAAGTCCCTTGGTACAGCCTTCTTTATGGAAGGAAACACCGACAGGAAGAATTACCCCAGCACGTCTTCCCAACAACACCCGGGCCCTGGCACCAAAGGCGACCTGACTTAGCGGCCTCGTTCCAGCGCCGCTTTTATCACGCAGCACGCATCGAAGCCTGACGATCCTGCCTGCGCGTTCGAGATAAGAGGGAAGCCCAGCCTTTTTGCTTGTCGTCATCGAGGACACAAGCTGCGGCCGCCGCGGCTGTGTCACGTTCAGTCCTCATATTTCACGACAAACGCAAGCCGGCCTAAGCAGTTCGAGCTGCGCTGCCGAGAAGCGATTGCTCTGCTGTCGTCGCGGCGACGGGAAAGTCGACAGATGTCGGCAGAGCGATGTACGGGGCTTCGGGCATTTCATCTTGACTGGTAGCGGCGCACAACGTCGGCGAGTACAACGCGTAAGGCGTAGGCAGACGTTAAAGGGCAACTGCAGCACTTTTTTTTTGAGAATTTCGCGATATTGAAGGATTGAAATACATATAGGCTGTAGGTAAAGCATGCAAAGTATTTTTGCACTAGCATTTGAAATAGTGACGTAATCGGCGATTGAATTTTGCGGTTCTGCTCAATGCACTGGAGGTGTGAAAGAAAGTTCAGCGTGACGTCACAGAAGGTATGATTTCAAATTACCGCTGTCGTCAGTCACACCCTGCCCTGACGCGTTAGACGTTGCCAAACAACTCTCGGCAGGGCTTGCCTCGGTGGCGTTGCTTTTTTCCTTCAAAGCAGTCGTTTGCGCGTTGGAAATGTATACCGATGCCTTCGATGACGTCATCATGCGCCCCCCACTTGGCGTTGTGCGCAGCGGATAAGCTTGAAGGGCGTCCGGATTTTAATCCGCGACTACTTCACTATTTCAAGCGCTAGCCCAAAAAGACTTCGCATGCTTTACCTGCAAGTTTCACATGTTCGACCCTCTTAAGTTCGTTGATTTCTAAAACATATGCAGTTCCCCTTTAATGTGAACGCGTGCAGTTATTGCTTTTACACACCTCACTATATACAGGTTCATACGCCGTACGTGACAAGTCCCCGCCGTTATTCAATTTGGTTCTCAAGATCTAGAGCGTCAGAAATCTCCTCGCGACATGTTTGTACAAAGCATGGTTGTTACCAACCTGCGCCGGAACACGTAAATTTCGGTGGTCAGCGAGGTTCGCATTCGCTACACTTTTTAACGGCTATCTTCACTGATTTGCTTTCGACGACTTGTATTGGAACCTTCGAGCACTACCGAGGCCTGATCGCAAGTGGATGAGCAATGTTAGAAAGCAGATTGCTACCGAAAATACATAGCAAGCATCCTCTGTGTAGCCAAGTCTATAAACCCTATAACATGGGACACGCACATCTGACAAGCACGTATGTTATACCGAACTGTATTGAATAGACACAGGTAAACTGAATGGTGAGCATAGGGATCTGGGACTACATGAATAAAGGTGAAAAAGATTTCGAATTCATGCCGATAACTTCAGGCAACGATGGGTGCATACTCATTGGGCACGGAAAAATAAACCATGCTCTCGGGCAGAAGTCGTGTTCCCGATGATTGTTTACTTTATTTGTCATTAGGAACTACGTAATATCAGGTTCCAAACTTGTAAAAAGCTGAACCAGTATGTATTAGCTTGGTTAAAAGTTAACGAAATTTTACAGGCCCAGATAGCGGTGTGGGTTTGGACGCGTTAAACATTTGAAAGCTTCGGAACAATCTCGACCACTAAGGAGTTCTTTAACGGGCCCCAAAAATTCACTGCACGAAATATTTTATTGTTCTTTCTGCATTTTTCTCTCCACTAAACGCGGCCGCCGTGGCCGCAAAATGAAATCATGATCTCGTGTTAATAGCTGCACATCGTCGTTACTGAGCCAGTGCGACGGGTGTCAGCATTCAGTAAATGCATACTGTTGGATTACCGTTACTTTCAGATATTAAGTAGCCTTTCATTCATAAGCGCGCTCAATTTACATGGTTAACAACGTGAGATCACCCACAAAGTAGCTGAACTTATTGTCTTCGGAAGCAAAAAAATTTTAGAAACTGCCAAGGTAAGAGGCTTGATCACCAATTGCGTATGGCAACAATGCTGAAGCTGGTTTTAGTACGGCTTTGATCATGCATCCGAATTTAACGTGCATTCTTTTCTGAGACTCAGTTTTTGAAACAAAAGGTATGCCTTAGAAATGGATAAATATGGGACTTTTTGGTTGTGAAGCCCTCTTCGTTTTGCATGTGCGGGTGATGGGGTCAACTCTGTTGGGAAGCTAGAATAAGCGTACGACAAAAACAGGAGAGATGTATGAGAATCAAGGTTGATTAACAGCTAGAACGTGCACAATAAAGCTAGCATTTATGAATAGTGTACGGTTTTTAGATATGCATGAAAAGTGGTAATATTTTATTCGTTTTCGGTGCAATTTCACAATGCGTCGGTGATATTTGGAGCGAAAGACTTGCGCTTTTTCTTCCACTACGCGCAACGGATGGTGTGCAAAGCGCTTCGGCCCACTATTACTAAGATTGTTGCAACGTAGATAAAACTTTCGGCAGTGAAAGCATCTTATTGCGCCATTGACATTCCAACCGGTGAAGTTCCGAGAAGTAAGGACCGTTTGAATTCCAAATACCTGCCTAACGATTGCGGCTACATTACGCAAGACGTCCGGCCCCCTTCTCTTGTCCGGCTATTTCGACCCTTCCCTTCAGCGTCTGTCGGTCACACCAAGGATGGATGGGACGCCCGTTCTCAGAAAATGGCGGACATTGGGACTCTCTGAAAGATTCGGCCCATGTGGCTGCCATGGTGACACTGAAATCTATAAAAACCGAGACTTGCAGCATTCAGCACGCACTCGGACGGTTGCCAATAGATCGTCCTCGGCACATCTCGGAAGCTTCCCGGAACAATCACTTTAGCTGCGTTTTTCACCGCTTTATTTTTCATTCGTTTTTCCTGCCACAACCTCCTCCTTTCCATTTTCGCGACCACAAGTACGGTTTACCTTTTTTTTTTCAACTTGAAGCATACTGGGCGAGAAACGGAAGTATAAAGCTAGAATGGGACATTTTTCGGAAGTAAAGGAAGGCTGCACCATTTCCTCCCGGAACTCGATGCTGAAAGCTACATCTGGCCTTTTTTTTTGAAGCCCTCAGGCGTACTTCTAGAACTGTCATTACTTCACTCTAAGAAGTGAGAGTCCTCAAACGGCGGCAATAAATGCATGTCTATTTTGAATGCGGATACTCTTGCGCTTATAAAGCACTCTTTTTATTCCTATATTCATTTATTGCAAATACCTACAGTGCCCATTAGACATTGCTGTGTGGGAGCTATTTACAAACAAAAATCTAAAAAGAAGAGCGCGAACAAAATTATCAAATCAGTTATAACACGAAGATACAAACAACTCTTATCATATCTGAAAGCAGAAGGCAACACATTCAACACCAAGAAAAATACCCAACAACAAAATCTGCCGTACAATGCACCAAAGCAGATCAATGGATGTATGCACTAAATCAAATTCATGTCATGCTATCTATGGCAGAGAAAAAATTGGGTGCAGACACTGTCTTATCTGAGAGAAAATTCAATTTTTCTAGTGTTCATGGAAAGAGAGAAAGGTTAAAAACATTAATGCATCTTTGATGTCACCAAATTTTTTTAGTATGTCCTTATTTCTTGGGTTAATAATGAAGTTGCTTTAAATATATGCTTTTGTCGGTTCCCGTGTTACCACAGGTTGCGTTCTGCAAACACTTTAACCTGAATATCTTTCAGCGTGCGGAAAGCAGGTTCCAATCTAGAGTTCTGTTGATCGGGGAGCCTTTACTATCATAAGCGTAGACGCCCGTGGCGAACCTTGAAGCTATTTTTTGAACGCACTCTAGCTTGCTTTACATCTGTGAACGGGTTCGACGATACGCACGCGTATTCTAACACGGGCTTAATAACAAGGAACGAGGTTTCCCTCAAAACTTTGGGTGCAGACTAGAAGTTTCTCTGGATGAAGGGAACAGGTGGATGTTAGGAGCGTCCCCTTTGAAACGGTATAGTGGCGGTCGCCACTATACTCAGCTTTTTTCCACTGTATATTTCTTTAAGAAATCAATGAAAATTAAAAGTATTATGTATAAATTCACCAATTTTGTTAAAATGGAATGGTTAATCCTTCACTCGTAACTATACGCCCCCGCTCTGCTTTGAGCCACCAATGTTCCAATCGCTTTTTGCTAACTTCTACCGCAGATTCATTCACTTTATTTTTGTTATCGCTAAACTATAGGGCTGCATGGAAAGTGACTGAACGTATATCGACGTCCAGATGGATACCATCACATTCGAGTATAAGGTATTCAATTGTTTCTAGAGGTTTAGCACATTTCACATGTGTCTTCTACTTGGTTAAATTTCATTTTGTAGCTTCGCTTTTTAAGACACTCTGATCTAGCTCCAAAGATTACAGCGCTGCCTTTTGAGTTATCGCAGAACTATGTTTTCCTGATTTGCTTTTTTCCATTTCTATGTAGTTCTACAGACGGCTTCTTTTTCCTTGATGTAATCCGGTTCTTACCTTCTGCTTTTCTTACCTGTCGTTTAAAACACTTTATTTATTCGTCCTTTTTCATTGCGTACTTACTGATTGGCTTCCTAGTTAGTTTCGGTGATTCAGAGTCAAAGCGCTTTCTGTATAAATACCTTAATAGCTTAGCTGCCCACGTGTTATCGTCCAGCTTTCTCAAGCGTTCCGCATATAATATTTTTTCCCTAGCTTCCGGTGCTTCGAATGATGGCCAGCTCATGTACCCCTCCACTGCCTAATTTTTTGTTCGGCTTAAATCTTCCAACAGCTCTCTGATTAATTGCGAGTACCGAGTCAACTAGTGCCTTAAGGCACAGAACCACATTCCCAAAAGTAAGTCCTGGTATCATTATTCCTTTCCAAATACCTCTCAATACTTCCTACCTGTTGTACACTCATAATAACCTACACTTCAAGAGCGCGGCACCTCTTCACCATTTCGCCCTAGCCGCCAGTTCGTGCTGCATAAATTTCTGCCCTTCGTTTACCCACACCTCTACGCAATTGCATTCTGCCAGTGTATTCGTTTTCTGTCACTGCCGTCTGAACAGGAGAGGAGAACTCCGTCAAGCGGATAGCCGTTTTTTTTCTCCCCTCCTCCATCAAATTGTATTTGATTTGGTGGAAATAAAGCATTATTATTATTATTATGATTATATATTATTTAAGTGGAAAAAGTGTAAAAGATGTGAACGGCGCTTTGTGGGTGTTTGTCCTTTCTATCAGTCCTCGTTTCATTCTCGTGCGCTCGGAAATTTTGTGAGGTGTAAAAGGCGATGGGCATAGCTGCTTGTTAATTACAATGTGGGATGTCCAATCCAATGTCACAATGAATGAGACGCCCAGTTATCTGACCTCGTCAACACGCTGTAATTTAAAAAAGTGTCAAGTAGCGACATTTTACTTTTCATTCAAAAATTGTACATGATGACGTTTGCCTAAGTCCCAATCCATCTTTCATTGGACACGAGAAGTTTTTAAGATCTAATTACAACAAGCTCTTATCTTCTGCACATGATACGCCCGACCTACACGACAGTATTCTTGAGACTCAAATGCAGCAGTCATTCCTACGAATGCAAACCGAACCGAAGCATCCAGTGTTGACGGACAATAAGGGGCCATCTTAACTCAAAGTCTGATGTCGTGTGCAACTAACCGTATTTTTTTTTCAAGTCTTCTCAGCCAACCACGACTTCTAATGCTGTGGTTATATGGAAGCTCCTTACATACTAAGACCTGCCTCTGATCGCCATTCATACCCGCCTTACGGCCCCTATTAGAAAACGGCTCCTCAGGGAGGTCGGCCTGTGGTGGTACCGCGACGGGGACTATGTGAAGTGGACTATGGACAATCACTTCACCAGCAGCCTATGCGAGTACCTCGCCGAAACTGGTCTCCACTCCTTCTTTTAACTTTCTGTAACCTACATTCCACTCCCCCTTTTCTCAACTTATGCCTCATGGCAGACTTCTCGAATAAATAATAATATTGCTTCTTCACAAGCCCTTATAACAGATATACCATGCATCCGCGGGCAATCTCGCGCGAAACACAGGCTCTCTTTACTCCGAAATAGCGGTCATTTTGGAACAATCGGCCCATTTCACTCTGGATCCGGTCCTCACAATCCGAACCCAGATTGTCCGCCCCCTAATTTTTCTCCGGTGTTCGTGCCCTGGTGGAGCTCGATTTCGCGCACGGGGCATGCTTATTACAACGACCCCGGAAGACCTGAATTGTGGTACTGGCGTTTTCGTCATGCCGGCTGACCTTCTCCTTAGGTCGGAGCTCGTTTTTGAGCGCAACCAAAAGGTTGAGGGTCCATCGCTCGAGGAAGATAGAAATGTACAAGAGAGAATTAAGTTTGAAAGATAGAAGCTTCTGAAGGCCAACTTTTATATTTATATCAACAATTCTTCGTTCTTGCGTCCCCCTGCCACTTCTTGAAGCTCGCTTGTAGTTTTAGCGTCTATAAGTGCTCTCAGGCCAACCAATGCGCTAGTACCATGCGCAGGCAATGCCTAGAGAGCGAGTACTTACGTCAGTGATCTGTTTTGTTGTGTTAGTTTGGTGCACTTACACCTGAACAGACTGTGATTTCTTTGCTTCGGAATCAGCACTCCAATAGATTAAGGCTCGTAGGTAAATTCAAGCGCGTAAGTTTTTATCGCCGAAACATTAATCTTTAATGACTTTGTTTTCCGTTGGCAAATAATGTTGGTGACGTACGCTCCCCCGTCAAAAGTATACGGCCCAAGGGGTTTGCTTGTGAGGCCTGATACATGCGCCGTTATGCATTCTCAGCCACGGTAACCTCTCGAGAGTGGAATGGCTTCACGTCCTCAGTCCTTTCAAACTTTGGACTGCTAGATATGCTAGAAAGCACCGCTAAACAGCTTAGAAATAAACCCTGTGGGCTGTTTACATTTGACAGGGGCTATACGTATATGGGATTTACTTTCGCTGGAGCTCGTTAGGAGAACGCATGAACAAAATGCTATCCTAGTAATAAAAAAAAGAGAAGATTGTGTAGGAGAGGAAGAAGAAGGGCGCCTCAGTGGATTATAGACAGTTCTCTGGGCGGCGGATTGGGATGCAAATTGTTTAGAGCTCAAAACAACAAAACAAACATGGTGAGATGGAAATGGGCTTCTGGGTTTTAATCCGTACTGCACAACAGTCGGTGGCATTCGGACGACTGCCACTCCGTTGCACAGTTTGCTAACCCAGAGGCTCGTATTTACAGATGTGCCCCAAATTGGTCACCGCCCTCGGGGCACATTTCTTCCGCCCTCAACCTCCCCCTTCCTCACCGGCTGTGTAGGACCCATTTCATCCGCGTCTGCATAACCCACAACGACACAAGAACAAGACGACCCAATGAGGGCACTACGTCAAAAGAGGAAGCGCCCAGAGTATGCGCAGGCGCCCCCTTTTGAGAGTTTCCCCCGGCGATTCGCGGCACTCCGGCTCGAAATAGAATCCACTCAATGAGTGAGCGCGTGCTTCCACGGCGCGCTCTGAACAGCACCGTGGCCGGAGCCAAAGTTACCCAGCCGTTAATTAAAGGAAGCGATACTCTTTGAAAGAGAGGCGCGTGCCATCACGCCCATCCCTCTTTTCTGCCTCTCTCACCCTCTTTCTGTCCCGCTCGCCGGCTGAATGGCGGCCAAGCGGGGACGGTGCGTGGGTTGGTCACGGGTCTTCCTGGCGGGAAGCGCTGAACAAAGCGCAAAGGGGTGGGGTAAGTATGGTATTGAGAAAAGAGGGAGGGCGAGGGAGCTTTTTGTCCTCAGAGTACTTCCTCGACCTCGTTAATCGGCTCGAAGCGTGGGCAGCCCTGTTTGTCGCACTGGCTGCGACATCGAGGAAGCGGGAATGTTCGGGAGACAGTGAGGCCCTTGGCGACACTCGCACCAATTAAGGCGGAGAAGTGTGCGCTCGAAGCTAACCCTTTAGTTTCTGCGTTTCCTTAAGTCAGGCCATTCGGGATCCATTAAGAGTGAATAAGATATTCTCTCCTCATATCACTACGCCTTTATCTCTATGAAAGTGTTCACCTGTCCCTCTGTCAATACTTCTCTTTTTCTCTCTGTCTGTCTGTCTGTCTGTCTGTCTGTGTCTGTCTGTCTGTCTGTGTCTGTCTGTGTCTGTCTGTGTCTGTCTGTCTGTCTGTCTGTCTGTCTGTCTGTCTGTCTGTCTGTCTGTCTGTCTGTCTGTCTGTCTGTCTGTCTGTCTGTCTGTCTGTGTCTGTCTGTGTCTGTCTGTCTGTCTGTCTGTGTCTGTCTGTCTGTGTCTGTCTGTCCGCCCGTCCGTCCGTCCGTCCGTCCGTCCGTCCGTCCGTCCGTCCGTCCGTCCGTCCGTCCGTCCGTCCGTCCGTCCGTCCGTCCGTCCGTCCGTCCGTCCGTCCGTCCGTCCGTCCGTCTGTCTGTCTGTCTGTCTGTCTGTCTGTCTGTCTGTCTGTCTGTCTGTCTGTCTGTCTGTCTGTCTGTCTGTCTGTCTGTCTGTCTGTCTGTCTGTCTGTCTGTCTGTCTGTCTGTCTGTCTGTCTGTCTGTCTGTCTGTCTGTGCCTGCCTGTCTGTCTACATGTCCGTGTGCATGTCTGTCGGTCTCTCTCTCTATCTGTATGTCCGCCTGCATGTCTGTCGGTCGCTCTATCTCCGGATGGCCGTCCGTCTCTCTGTCTCTCTCTCGGGAGGTCCATCCGTCTTTCTGTCTCCCTCTCCGTCCGTCCGTCAGTTCGTCCGTACCTCGTTTCGGGCACCCGTGAGGTCAATAGTCTGTTCGGTTATTTTGTTTTCATTGTGCATCTAATTACCACCCCTCTGCCGCTCTTCAATTTATAGAGAAGACAATGTTTATATATATATACGGGATGGCCCAAGCTAACTTGAACCAAGATTTTAAAAAAGCCTGAGCGTTCTTTAGAACTGACATCGCGTGGATGTATTTAGGGTTTATCTAAAGTTACAGCACCATATTTAGTCGTAATTACAGCACCATAATTAGCCGAAATTAATAAATTAACTTTTTAAATATAGCTTGAAACTTTCAGGCGTCAATAGAAAAGTTGTCGAGCTCCACAAATATTGTCCAACCCAGGCACTTCCAACGAGATAGACTTAGCATGGCCGTTTTTATTCGGGAAAAACGAAAGCCCATGGAGTTTAAAAAATACCACGTGACAGCGCGCTCCGTGCACCCGGATGCGCCGCGAGTACAGCGCTCTCATCCGTGCTTTGTTAAAAAAATCACTCGCTTCGCGCCTTTCGTGCTTCCCAAGACAGGGTTTCGCGTTGTGCTTGGTTCCAAGATAAGCGCCAGTTGGTTAGGGCGGCATTTCAAAGAAACCGCGGCTCCCGTTTTTCAGCGTAATTCCCACGACGTTATCAAGCTTCTTGTATGCGTCTTTGCTTGTTGGGATCTTGCTCCCAGATTCGAACTCATGAGATTGTTGTATTACCACCGCATGCATTCTGCTAACGTGACAGCGCAGTTATCGCCGCAGAAACGGGAGCCGCGCTTTCCTTCAACGGCCGCCCGTACCCACTGGCGCTTATCGTGGAACCAAGCGCAACTCAAAGCTCTATCTCGGGCAGCATGAAAGGCGCGAAGCGAGTGATGGTTTTTACAGAGCACGGATGAGAGCGCTGTAATCGCGGCGCATTCGGGCGCACGGAGTGCGCTGCCACGTGGTATTTTTTAAAACTTCGCGGGCTTTCATTTTTCCCGAATAAAAACGGCCACTCTTAGTCTATCTCGCTGGAAGTGCCTGTGTTGGACAATATTTGTGGAGCTCCACAACTTTCCTATTGACGCCTGAAAGTTTCAAGCTATATTTAGAAAGTTAATTTATTTATTTCGGCTAACTATTCAAATAGGACGAGCGAAAAAAATGGCGCTGTAACTTTAGATAAACCCTAACAACATACACGCGATTTCAGTTTTGAAGAACGCTTAGGCTTTTTTTTAAATCTTGGTCCAAGTTTGCTGGGACACCCTGTATACGCGCTGTGAATATACAGGATGATTCACCTAAGATTTTAGACAATTTTTAAAAATAGGCATTTTGAGCTAGATGAGCGCTTTTTGTTGGCATTGCATTGTGAGCGGTGTAGTTCATCGGAATACAGCTAAGATGTGTTAACTAGCAGGACGGTTAACTAACATTGAACAGCTAACTTTTCAGCTATACTCTTATGCTCTTTAATAACTGAGATTCGTGCAGCCCACAGTAAGTAATATCCGTATGAGTTTTCAGAATTTCAAAAACGAGGTTACTGTTAGTACTGTGGCGCAACAACTTTTATCTATTTCCATGAGTTGCGTGCACTGGTGATTTTGCTTTGCCTGCAAGCTTTCTTGAAAGCGCATGTTTTATGGCGCGATGTAGTCAGGATTTATTGAGCCACAGCGCCTAAATTAACCGCGGTTTCGAAATTATAAAAATTCATGGATATTACTAACAATTGGCCTACACGCCTCTCAATAATTAAAAAGCCCAACAGTAATAGTTAGAAAGTTACCTATTCAATATTAGTTAACCAGTCGGCTAGTTAGCACGTCTTACCTGTATTCAATTGTACTATACCGCTCTCAATGGTATGCCGAAAAAAGCGCTCTTCCAAACAAAAAAACCGCTAATTTTTAAAACATTTTGTAGTCTTAGGTGAAACACCTGGAAAATGGGCATGTATTTTTGAATGAACAACAAATCATTCGCCGCTTCACAGAAAAGTCACCTCACATAGGTGTGATGACCAAGTCTAGTGAAGTAGGATTAGAGCTAGGCATTTTTTTAGAAATCTACCTGCCTAAAAGTTGTGAACACGAACACCTACACTGCAGAGAGATTTTTTTTTTAATTTTTTAGCAAAAAAAGGCCGGGAATGATTTAACATGTCGCTAAACAAAGAATAGGAAGCGAAGCTTATAAACTTTCGTAAAATTTGATCAAAGAGACTTGAAGTTTTGTGAGAACGGTAATTAACAATTTTTTCATACTTTTCACAAAACGCTACGCTATTTCCCCATTCCCCATGTTACCTAGCGATGCTACGTTATGACCACGTAAATTAAAAAAATAACGGTAGATTTGCATAGTTAGATCAAATGCGAAATAGGTACTGCTGTGTGGCCACTGTTTTGTTTTATTTATTTGCTTTAGCATTGATTATCTTGCTTTTGCATTGCTTATCGTGGTCATTACGTGTTATTCATGATTTTGCTAGGTGATTAAGGCGTTTTTTCAAGTGTATTATGTGTGTTGCGTTTTCATGACATGAACGAAGCATTGTAGGAACATGACACAGTGTTTATTACGGTCCTTCCATGCATGCATATCTGTCATGTCTCGTGTTCTGCAGAAAATTGGTTGTCATCGTCATCGTCGGTGGCGTTGTAAGCGAAAAAGCAGGTGGTCGACCTACCACATAAAGTCCCGTGACTTTGTGACGTCATCACAACCTGTTCACGGCAGGAGGTGGAAAACACCTGTTAATCGGATGATCAGAACGACAAATGGCTTTTCCCGTGATTGTGTGCTTCAGGGCAGGTGCACTAAAAGAAATAAGAGCCAAGTACATTAGAGCCGCCAAATTTTTTTTTAGGTAGTAAAATGGCCACATTGGTCCCAAAAATAATCGCCGCCGTTACGGATTCCCACATCCTCTGTAGCCATACAATCTCCCAATGTTTACCCAATGCCCCTTGTTTCAACACGACACCGTCTAGACCACCTCCTATTAGCCGTTCACCATGCACTTGTTTACTACACCCAGCTCACCATCCCAGACAATGACCTTGGACTGGACGCATACAGTAGACTCCGCCTCCCCGCACAGTTTTGCTTTGCAAGGGCATCGCAGACCACTGCTCCATCTCAATATCTTTAGACCTCTTTTCCGAGTGGTTTGCTTTGCCACAGTAGCTCAAACTGTGCAGAAAAGGCAGCTTTACGTGACGTAAGAAAGCAACATACGAAGTGCTCGTTTTAGCAACGGCGTTTGCGGCATAATCGAAGCAGAAAAAGACGCGACAAAGGAAAGGCGGTAGTGGAAATGAAAACATATCAAAAGATAAAATAAAGGAGCGTAGGAAGCAAGATGACGATGACCTTTTCCTGGGCTGAATTGGATTAGCTGATCCGTGGGAGACGGGAGGGAGTAGTAAGTTATAACCATCATCACCATGCAGCAAGGTAGCCTCCACTGAGGGCCAAATGCATCTCCAGTTGGTATCCAATTAGCCCTCTCCAGCGCTAACCCCGGCTACCATATCTCCGCAAATCTCCTAATCTCATCTTTCTACCTGACCTTATGTCGCCCTCCTACGTTGCTTTCTGTACCTTGGAAGGCACTATGCTAGCCTAACAAGCAATCAGATATATGCAGTCTTCATTAGTGGTCTTTTGCGGGTTTATTTCCTTTCGTTATTTCCATTCAGATGCAACTCGCTCGAATAGTTCTCTTCATGACTTTTGTCTCTGTCTTACCGGTTGTCCGTGAAAACAACGAAAAAACATTTTCGGTGTTCGCAAATACGTTTCGGAGGTAGTTAAATTTTTAATACGGAACATTAAAGTGTCCAACAATATGGGAGAGAAATAAGTGAGATTAACGGAATTTTTACGCTGTAAAGATACCAGACAGTTGGATGCTGGCTCCTGTTGCTGCACCGTAATTGGAAAGTACGAAAGATCACTTGGTTGTGAAAATTGAAGGGGGGATAAAGTGTGATCGATCCTCCGGAGACACGTCTTTTCTCACATCGCCTCATGAAAACCCTTCAGCGTTCTGTAAAGGATGCATTTTTTTGTTTCATTACTGTTGGTACTGCCTCGCTGTTAAACCTGCTGTGAATGTTTACGTCGTTGGAATTCCTCGAAGCCAGATTGCCAACACCATGGTATCCGCAGCATACTGCTGAACGTGGAAAAACACTTTTATTTTCAGCGTCAAAAATTCCTTAAAGTGCGCCGAACCGTTGCTTTTACGAGAATGCATTCTTGGCGTGGTTTCGTATGCAAGAACGCGAATAGAAATTACGAATAAAAAGTTATAAGAGCATCTACTAAAGAAACCCAAGCACAGAAAAAAAGACAGAAGAAAAGGAATCTTGGCGAAATCAACTTAAATGGGATGGAAAGCCGTTCGCCAAGAATGCCAACTGTGGCAGGGGTAAACAAGAAACGAGCAAACAGAGGAGTGTGTTTACTTTCATTAAAAACCACGAAAAGTGAGAGTGAAAAAGAGCACTGGTCTCTGCAAACAACCTTTTCGCTTTATTTTGTGAGGGGGGTGGGCGATTTTAAATCACTAAACGGATAATAGGCGCATTTTCCCTTTATTTGCGTCTCAAGTGATTTTAACCCGCAGTTCTCAACTGCGGGTGGGGGTGCGGGAAGCACCTAAAAGAAAATAAAAACATGGGAAAAAGAAAGGGAGAAAAAGCGAAAAAAGCGAAAAGTAAAAGAAAACTGCCTAACAAAATATCAACGAAAAAAAAAGAACGAGGAAAAGAAAAACGCAGTCAAGTAAGAAAAGAAAGCTACAAGGAAAGGAAATGAAAGAAAGGAAAGAAGAAAGGAAAAAACAGAGATAGAGAGGAGGAACTAAGGAAGGAAAGAAGGGAAAAGTAAGGACAAAGGCAAAGAGCCAGGCAGTAAGCAAGAAGGGAGGAAAGAGGGAAGGATGAATGAGGAAAAGAAAGATGAGAAAAAGTAAGGAACAATGGAAGAGAAAAGACGAGAGTGAATGAGGAACAGAAGGAGAGAATAGGGAAGAGAGGTGTGTGGGAAGAACCGAAAGAAGGGAGAAAGTAAGGAAGAAAAGAGTGGAGAGAGGAAAGAAAGGAGAAAGTAAAGAAGAAAGGAAAAGAGGAAAAAAAGGGAAAAAGGACGGATAACAAAATGGATAAAGGACGCTGAAAATAAAAGATAAGTAAAGAACAGAACGAAACAATAAAAAAGGAAAGCGAGAAAGCAGGGAAAGAAATGTACAAAAAAGATTAAAATTAGTGAAAGAACTCAAGACAGGCAAAAAAGATATAAACGAACGTAGAAGAAAAACAGGAGAAAGAAAGAAAGAAAGAAAGAAAGAAAGAAAGAAAGAAAGAAAGAAAGAAAGAAAGAAGGAAAAGTGTCAAGAAAGTCACGAAAAATAAAACAGACGAAAGAAAGATAGAAGGGAAGAAAGAAAACGAGAAGGTGAAAAGAATGAAAGCTAGAGGTAGAACAAGATAAAAAGAATGAAATAAAGAAAGAAGGATTTAGAACAGATGAAAGAAGGAGAGAAAGGAAGAGAGAAAGAAAGAAAGAAGGAAATAAAGAAAGAGAAAAAGAAAGAGTGAAAGAAAGGAAGAAAAAAGGAAGAAAAGAAGAGCGAAAAGGGAGGAGAGAAAAGAAAAAACGAAGAATCAGCCGAGGTCTCCCCACCATTCGAAAGAAACCTGCTCGCTGCCCGTTCCCTCTACCTCACTTTCCTTCTCCGAAGCCTTTGACGATATACTCATCTCAAAGTCGGTGAGAAGGGGCAGAAAAAAGAAACTATGCGAGAGGAAGAGGAGAGCTGGTGCGGAAAGGCGGCCGCGCGAGAGATCAGGTTCCCAGCGCCGCGCTGCGGCGGCGCCCCGAAACGCGTGGCACTTGCGACGGTAACACTGGCCCCAGACCAGATCGAAGGCCCAGTCGCCAACGAGCGGCCCTTTTCAGAGCAGAGCGCTGCTTGTACCGCCTCGCGGCAGCAAAACCACTTGCGCTCCGCCGCCGCAGAGGCGCAACGACTCTGCTCAGTCAACTCGCCCCGCGCTTGACGAGACTTGCTCTCGCGTTCATTTTTTTTTTTCAGTCTAAACTTTGTTTCCTGTGCCAATTTTCGTCGCTGCGGGATTTTAAGTGCCGTGTACTAGGAGATCCGCAAAAGTGTCACACCTTGCTTTTGCACTGCCTTCATTTCATTGCCGCCGGCTTTGGACGCAGTGTTGCAAGAGGGCTGCTATTCGACGAGCTTCATCTACTGGAATAATTGCACGCCAAGCGAAAAAGACGCCAGAAGTACAGGTGTTTTGACAGTGGACGGCCAAGTCAATAGATCAGTTTTTCTGTCAAGGCAACGATACGGATCAATCGGAGTTCGTGGGAGTGCCGACGTTTCAACTTTTCTCTGGCTGCAAATGCCAGCGATGAGGACATTGCACTTGTCGCCTGAAGGAAGACATCGATTGCAACCAGTCACGTTTTGGGCGCGCTGACGCAAGACCAATCAACAACAGTTTAACGGAGGCGCGTAACTGAAGTAACTTTGTGACCAGTGTTTTCATAGCGTGGGACATCGGCTTTCGACTACTATTCGCCAGTACTGATTGACGGAAGCTTTGTGACCATCGTGTAAGAAAGTGGTTTACTTCTGTGAGTCCAAAAAGTTCGTCGCAGCTGAACCGAGTAGACGGCAAGTGATCCACATAACGGCTTGATTGTTTTTTTGGCCATTATATCCGGACTGCACAGGCTGAGAATTGCAATCATCCAAGCATATCGTGAGTTCTGCCACTTGTTGCGCTATGTGTTAAAAGTTTTTCTCGCAAGCGATGCTTCTCTAAATAAGCATTCGTGCACATTTAGACTGTGCGGGACAGTTGGTTCTCATAACGTTTGCGCTTAAATGAAATAAACATAAGCGATGCTATTTTCCCGGAAGTAAAGCGTTCAACGAGATAGTTGATCCTAGAAAAAGCCTGTGTCTCAACCCTGAAAGCAAGAGTGGATGCCAACTTGCGCATCTTTACAGAGGTAATTTTAGCTTCGCAAAGCCGTGGATGGCCGCAGACTTGTTACCATCACAAACTATTGCAGTCCGCATAGGTTCCCTACAGCTTTTCAGCTGTTCTCTCAACAAACTTTTCGTATTGGGTGAAGAGCCCTAGCAGACTTGGGTGCAGGTTCAAGAAGACGTCACCGCATCGTCATTACGCTCATCAGAGAATAAGTGGGACTGTGCCTCTTGACTCTCGCAGAAGGACATAGGTGTTCAAGACACGTCATTTGCGAACTGTCTCTCGCATAAGGACACGGGCGTTCAAGACACGCCATTTGCGAACTATCTGCGAAGACAATCCTTCGCCTTCGGTGTCTTGGGAGGTCTCTGGCCTAGAGACTGGGACACCATGGCATCCGCAGACCTTCATGCCAGAAGACGTAGTTGTGTGGCGTCCCTAACGGGCAAGCCTGGGGACCATCCCTCTGCCACACAGGCGAGCGGCTCTTCCGGGGGTGTTGTTCCCGAGGTCAGGACCACGGGAGTTCTCTTTCACGACAGCAGACGCAGCAGCCTGTGCCGCCCCAAGACAGAGACTCACGCATGGTCAGACGGGTCGCCCACGAAGACTCCTAGCTGGCGCCTCCACCTCCAGCCCAGCAGTTCCACGTCGTCACCGTCTTCGCAGTCTTCGTCTTCGTCGGCAGGAGGGGCAACTAACAAAGGAAGCGAGCAGAGTTCGACTACATCAAGTTCCGGTTCTGAGAACAAAGTCTCTTCCTGGATGGCCAACAGAGGCCATCATGCCACTGCGACTGCGGCCACAGCCGCACTCAACCTGGTCACGTGTCCAGTTCAGCCGGTGCAGAATGGCAAGGCAGAATCGGTGAGTGGTGCATCGCATTGCTGTCTTTTCTTTCTTTAGTGCAAAATGTGTCAGAGGCCTGGTACAATAGATATCACGCACTTCGCCGTTGTACTTCGCGGCAAAACGTTTGTGTCCAAACTGCACAGCTCACTTAAATAACAATTCTGATAAATCAGTACCTGAATAAGAATAGTGGCCAGTCGTGTCTTTAAAACCGTAGATTTAATACATGCTAGTGTGTCGCGGGCACGGGAAACATTGCCTCGTAGCTAACAAGATAGGCTGACCACGTTACACATGTCAACTTGGCAGAAAAGAAAGAAAAACAAAGATAGCGTTGATCATATACTCTAGCTGCTGTGCTCAATCGGTGCAAGTCCTTTTCTACTCCAGGTCCTCCAAGCGTTTTGTAATGTGTATCCACGAGTTTTTTTATTAATTAATTTTGATGCGCTTATCCCGACTACCTTACGGTATCAAAGGTTGGTTGGTTGGTTTATGGGGTTTAACGTCCCAAAGCGACTAAGGCTATGAGAGACGCCGTAGTGAAGGGCTCCGGAAATTTCGACCACCTGGGGTTCTTTAACGTGCACTGACATCGCACAGTACACGGGCCTCTAGAATTTCTCCTCCAAAGAAATTCCAGCCGCCGCGGCCGGGATCGAACCCGCGTCTTTCGGGTCAGCAGCCGAGCACCATAACCGCTGAGCCACCGCGGCGGCACTAGGTATCAAAGGGAAAGATGCTGAACAAGAAACACTGGTAGGCTTGCAGCAGTTTAGATTTCCGGCATTAAAAGAATTTTTCGCAGCACCGCAATAATAAAAATAATGTTTCTTTTTCCTTTTGCATTTTATGGAGAGACTTTTGCGCATTTCGCGCCACTGTCTTCAAGCCGAACCAAATCCGACTAGAGACGGGCTCATGCCAGAAGAAACGATGCTCTTAAAGGTGTACGACAAATGGGTACGACAAATGGGCACGCAAAAATTGCTAAGTTTAGGGCAGATTTCCATGGCAGAACATTTTCAGGGAGCTATCTGCAAAATGAAAATAAGTATGAACTGCTCTGAGTTGCTCACGGGTGTCGCAACGCACAGGTTTCTCATAGGATAGCCCTTTAAGTTTCTTATCCTCACCACTCCTGAAGGCGAAACTCGGTTACCCCGTATTGCACTGGTTTTTACAGATGCGACGGAATTTTTGCGCGAAGAAAAAAAAACCTACCAGTCATGCGGTAATTTCGCTTTGGAAGTGACACACCTGCTTAGTTTGTTTTAAAGTATGTAGTTGCTTTGAGTATCTGTGACGTGAAGAACTTTGTAAACTCACTGTCTCATTGTCTGGAAAAGAGTGATACACTGGAGCTCTTGGTCAAGACCTCTGTGTGTACCTTATGTGGAATGCACCACTTAGCCAAACAGATTCAGTTATCAAAATTAAAAATATATAAAAAATTCGCCTGGTTGGAACTTTGAATTGTTAGTGCATTACCTATATTTTTATTTCATTTCTTATTTCCTCACAGTGAGGCCTCCTAACGAGGCCATTCTTGAGTAATACTGAAGAGCACTGTTTGTGTGGACAAGGCAGTCAGCCTGATCCACATATAATTCGCTCTCCGGTAATCAATACAATCAATAAAGACGAAGCAACGAGTTGCTCAGGCCAAAGTAAACGGAGCGAAAAGCCACACTGGACGTAGTGTTAACGGGACGGGGCTTTGCGAAACCAGCGCTCTATTCATACTCTGCATAAGTTGACTGTGCAATCAAAGTCAGTTGCACCGAGAAAAGGCACGTTGTGGTGGGACCGTTTAAGATAGAATCAGCCACCCTCCTGGTCATACTTGGCGCAATATGACGCAATCAAATCGTGCAAGGACAGTGACTTAGCTTCAGGGCAGTGCAACTCAAGCGCAGTTAAGCACGTACGCGATGACGTAAGTAGTGTGGCGTCGTCGGACTGACTTCGCGTAGCCCAAGCTGCTACGAAACGAGTTACGACGTTTAAGCAACGAGCTCCTGGTTCAGTTGTGCAACGCTAGGAGTCATCAATCGTAGGTTGACTTACTTCGAGCGCTTACTCTGGCAAGATACGGCTATTTTACGCAGTTAGAGCAGCGACAATGATCTCGTGTTTACCGAAGTAAAAAAAAAAGTCTGCTCTTCTCTGTTAACGTATTATGCTAAACAAATGTTTTATAAAACACGAGCACTCGTATCGGCAACCCAAAGCTGTCTTGGAAGTACGAGCCCTTGCAAACGCGGGAAATGCATTATAGATTTTAGGATTTTTCTGAGAATTTCCTGCTGTACGCTCGAGGGTATACTTTTTTTATGCTGAAGATAAAATGCTGAGTATGTCAACTTGTAGCTGTGATTGTTCGTTTGTTGCAAAAGTTCAGGTGTCGACAAAAACTCTTTTTGTTTATTTTAGTTGCTGCGCAAAATTTTCTTTCGACTCCTAGATCCTGCTGCAGGTCCCACACGTGGGTGTTTTGGTGGAAGCCGTGCTTATTATAAATGCGGCGGCTTATTTTATATGCGGAAGCTTACGAGAAAAGCAAACAGAGAGATTGAAAGGAGAATAAATTCCGGGAACAAATCCTCACTAGGCGCTTTAAATTTCACGCTGCTCTGCATCCCGATACAACAATCGCGACCTTTAGACGACCGCGGCGAAGCGCTTAACTCGAGCCGAAGGACCGACGTCTAGTCAAACAAAGAGGAAAAAAGAAATAAAAATTAGATTTAGAAACTTTTTCCTGAAGCCGAGTTCTGCACATCAACCATATACGCATCCCGGCGTGCTTTTCTCGTGCCAACAATGCGCGCCGCCTACACAGCATGAACATCCATTGTCCAAACATCGTGAAGCCTTATCTTGCTGCCAGCTAGCCATGAAGCCTGGCGTGTTAGAGTTGGTGTTGGTTTGTTTGCTCATATGGAAATGAATTAAAAAGCGATAAGAATGCAGCTAAGCCAAAGTTGTTTCTTCCATTTTTTTTATATTATCTCCTAGTTATCATTGTCTGCTCGTGGCATTAGCTTCTGAGAGGAAAAAGAGTGGAAACAGAGAGCCGGGTAGATTTGTATCGAAAGAAGTAGTCCGGTAGCAAAAATGAAATAAAAAGCAAAGAAGCTACAACTTCTCTCGACATGGCAATTCTATATGGTGGTTTAGCGTCATGCCTTGAACATCGTTCTCAATATATTATTCACAACAACAAAAATTCTAGCAATAAAAAAGCTACTTCCAAATCCCCTCAAGAGTGTGTTATCGATCCCGTCTCATTAGTCTTTGATATAAATGATATCTCTGCCACTGTCCAAGGTGTGAAAAATGATCATACCACACTGGTTAATAAGAGAGCTAGCCCAAAAATAAATATATCTAGGCACATCTAGCAATACAGACGATTAATCATAGTCTCTAAAAATCTCGGAATTTAGTCTAAACAGACGAAGGAATATTTTTCGCACAAAAAGAAATTACGTCACGCTTATATAAAAGCTACTGTTATATAGATGACATTCTGCTGCAAACTCGTGTCAAATCCCTTGAGGTATGTTTAAAATCCTTACCTGTGATAATCACTTTGAACACGATTGTTGCAAACGAGATACAATTGCAGCGTTTCTTTGACAGAAACCAGTGTATCCTAGAAACAAAGGCAAAGAGAATGGTATACAATACTTACTTACTTACAATACTAGTTACTTTTGCGCATCTTTTTTCTGCCACCCGCTTTCTTTGTTAGACAGAGGCCAATAAACTTGAGCTAATTTTATTTCATTTTACATAATAAAGGAGAAACTCTAGTTTTTCACTGTATTGCTTGCAGCTCTCGTGAGGTTTAGCAAATTGCAAAAACCAACTCTCGCATGTTCTTCACCGCCTCCTATTTATTTTATTTATTTTTTTTATTTATTCGATACTGTCAATCCCATCAGGGATCGTAACAGGGAGGGCATTCAAAGTACAGAGGCACACACAAAAAAATAGCAATGGTAATTAATCAAAGTACATAAAAAATATAACACGAGATTATACATTAGAAGATACGAATAACAAATAAACCAAAGTGAGGAGCATGTGACATGATTTTGGCGGACAATAATACCACAAGTGAAAACACAAACGGAAGGAGTAACTTGGTAATGACATATATGAACTCAATAAATACTAAGATATAAGTAGTTGATTTTCCACACGTGTGCTAAAGGAATTCAATGATGGACTACTAACAATGGATGTGTTCAAGGTGTTCCATTCGCGTATAGCACGAGGGAAGTATGAATATTTGAAAGTGTCAGTACGGAATGAAAACTCGTTTAGAGTGTGTATGTGTTTATTACGTGTTTGTCGCGTTTGTGATTGTGATATGTATCTTGAAGTGGCGACTTTTAATTGATTGTGTACGAGTTGGTACATGGTTTTAAGGCGCGCTAGTTTTGCTCTGTTTTGAAGGGTTAGTAGTCCTGCGTGTTTGATTAGTTCTGTTGGTGAGTCTGTCAACCTGTGTCTATTAAATATACATCTGGCCGCCTTCCTCTGCACTGCTTCTATTTGTTTAGTGAGCTTGTTAGTGAAAGGAAACCAAACAACATTAGCATACTCTAGAATTGGTCTGACATATGTGTTATATGCAAGAGGCTTTGTTTCTGATGGTGCTAGTTTGAGGCGTCTATTAATGAAAAATAACTGTTTGTCAACTCAACTCGGCCAGAATGCTATCTGCAAACGCAAAACAAACAAAAAGCTGCCGTCAGCCAACACATACGGGCGCTAAGGTCTCATCGTTTTTATAGAACGAGAGTCAACGAAGTGAAAGCGACAACAACAAAAAAATGCCGTTGTTTACACTGTCGAGTCTTGCCGCGAAGCCTGGTCTCGGCAAACACTTCATAAAACACTCTTTTCTGGCCTTTGAACTGTGTTCTCTGATCCGCCTAGCACTTGCTAACAAAGCAGCAAGACGAGACGGCTGAAGCCGGAATAAAGTGGAAAAGTAAAT
Source organism: Amblyomma mixtum (assembly GCF_055824585.1). Lineage (NCBI taxonomy): Eukaryota > Metazoa > Arthropoda > Arachnida > Ixodida > Ixodidae > Amblyomma > Amblyomma mixtum. Next base: position 130,033,935 of record NC_143015.1, on the reverse strand, counting down.
AAGTGAGGGACACACTACTTCAATTAATCTTGAAACACTATGCCACTGGTTTTGCGCCTCACGACACCTGATAACCTCGCCAGCCACCACGACATGCAACACTACACTGACAACTTGATGAGTACTTGGTGAGATGAGGGAGTAAAGAAATTTGGCGCTCATGTTCAACGCAACACATTTCCGACGGCTCCAGCAACGTAGCCACGAGAAAAGGTGACGCCGTACTGGAAGCTGGGATAAAGAGTGACAGAAGAGAGACATGCCAGAAGGGAAAGAAAAAAGAAGGAAGGAAAAAAGAAACAAGGAACATCGCCGTGAAAAGACATTCTTTCTAGTGAAAACAACGGTGTGGGTCTGGGCTATGAAGTTGTGTAGTGCCAGGGAAAGAGGGGAGGGCGTGAAGTATTTACTCCCCGGCTCGAGTTACCCAACTACGCAGTTTCTGCGGCTCGCGGGTCTTGCAAGCGGATACTTTCGCGGGCGCAGCCTTCCCCCCAACGTCTAGAGCACACAGTGACGGTGATGGTGAAACTCAAGAGCCCAGGCGACGCGCGTCAGCCGGGGATAGTACACGAATTTCGTAGCCTTGCTGGTAAGCTTTGCGCGGTGACGGCGCAGTCAGGCGCTGGCGCAGGCTTACGATACTGAACTGCCAGCATCCTGGCGATGTCTAAAAAAAGAGAAGCAGAACCGAAACATACCGGGTGGGCCTACAACACATTGGGTATCTTTGCTTTTCTGTTTCCGTATTTTTGTTGTTCTTTTTCTTTGATATACATTGCTTTCGCGTGCTGAAAAAAATTCACTTTGCAGTTCAACTCTGTCTAGGTGATTCGTCCTTGACGTACGCTTATCGCCTTTCACGAAAGCGGCTGCCTAAAAGCTGTGAAAGTTGTGTGGGGAGCATAAAGTTCTGCTGCAGAGGGCAATGACCGAAACGTTGGAGGGTTCCTTGCGCTCTAAGATAATTTGTAGCGAAATTTTAGAGTTGGATTTTATGAAGATGGCAGCGGCGTCAAATGTAGGAGAAACTGGTATTATGCAGATTTAAGGCGCCCGGGAAACTCTCTGTTTCCCATGTATTTTCGGGCACCTTACAGCAGTTTTCTTAACAACCGATGCAAATAGCGGCTAACTGCTTATATGATTTCCTTCAGATTTTTGTCGTTTCCAAGGAACTAATGCTTTCCAGCAAAATTAAAGCACATATTTTTGATAATGTTTTTTCTGTAGGAAATGTTTTAGGTCACTCTCTCTGTCCAAAACACTTGAGTTCACATGACTTAATTTGGCTCAGCGTATTCTTACGCGATGACAAAATATACCGGAGAAGAATTGGCGTTGTGCCTCGTCTCGTTCTGAAAAATAAAATATACTCTTGTAATAAAAATCTTTGGTTTGAGATGGTCAAGTTCAGAATCAAAAGCATCTTCATTGCGGTGTTCCTCTGCGGCAATATTCTCTAACTGATTTAATCCAGAGGCACTATTTCCAAAGTTACCATTTAAATTATCTCTGTGCTCTTTACCAGTCCTTTAGCTCCTTTTGCTTGTTTTGTGACTCAGCCCTGAGTTAAGTAAACTCGACGCTGGTCAAGTTTTCGCAGCCCGCGGAGTGTGTTACGGCCCCAGGTTAGCCCGAAGGCCTCTAGGACTTTGGCTCTTGCTATGCTACAGTCGTTAAATGCTCTTACAACTTTTGATGTTGACGCCCTTAGTCCCTCCAGTACTAGAAATCCATTATTTCGAACTTGCTCTTCTACGGTTCTACACAAGGACTAGGAGAATAACACGGACTGGCCGCTCTATTATTGGTGCCAGATTGAGCTCCGACCATGGAAATCTGGTTTCTATTTCCAGGTAAAACATTGCCTCCTCAAAAAAGAGGTCGTAGTCGCTCGCTTCCTCCTTTTCACAATCATTCCTGAAAGGAAGATATAGAGCGCAGAAAGGAGTTCGATATTGGAACATATTCAGCAAGGAATGTACTCCTACAAATCCAAGAAAGTTTTTTTTCTGATTTTCTGCTCATTCAAGCGACAGTATATAAGCAGTGTTGGGACAACTTTTTATGCGTGCGGTTTACTCTTGAGTAGTCTACGGTGACATTGAGTTTTGTGTGTATGCAGCGCGTCCTGTGAGCTTGAACTTTCAGTCCTCTGCTAGTGTCCCTCATGGAGCATCTGATCAGGCGCCAGATCGCCATCGTACAAAGTCTTGCTCGGTATTGTAACTGACGTCATGATCCTTCTTAAAGTTTCGTTACTGTTACTGTCTCTTGTACCATCACGCTGTCTGGACACTTCTGTTGATAATAATGTCACTATGATGCAGTAACCTCGCTTGAGCTCTGGAATGACAACGATATTATGAGTTTTTGTTCTTTACGGTGTGACTGAAGAACTAAATTTGGCAGGGAACAAAAAGCCGCAGGAAAATAAAAGCTGTTCCTCGTTTGCAGGTTGCAGCAGTGTTCGTACGTTTGCAAGCAGTAGCGCAATGAGTAAATCTATGCCTCCTACAGTTGCTACGCTTCCAACATTGCTTATAAAGAGTAAGACATTTAGATGTGCGCATTTGGTTTGAAAAATTTGCAAGGAAAATTGTTTTTCTTTTATTTCATATTCTCAGCTTTAACAAGCAATGTATGCAGTTGTATATTATAAGTTATTCAAAGAGCGGTTTTCTTTCGCTTTTTGTTCCTGGCATCCGCAGTTTTGAAAACGTGACAGTGAAGTCTTGAGCGAAAGCCCACTCAATTAGGCTAATGTTTCAAATTTCGCTTGGATTACGTTCCACAGCCAGGGAAGAGCGCCTCATTCTGCAGTTTAATTTATAATACTGTAAGCGCCACACGAAAAGCGCGTAAAGCTTTCATTTCATATTTTTTTTCTGGCGAGCCTGGCCTTGGCAAACTTCAGTGCCTTCAATGAAAGGAAAGGTGTCTATTGGCCACCGATAGATACGTAGGTCTCACTGGCATCCACTTTCAATCGTGGTAACGACGACCACCACCCTGCCTAGGGAATTAAAATAATTATATCATACATTTTTCAAACATCTAGTGATGTTTTGTTCTGTTGTCATTGTCTTTTTTTGTTTGTTCTAAACTATATTGATTGGATTTATGCAATTCTTCGAGCAATTTGCCATTCTGCTTTTGTGCCAGCAATACTTTAATCTTCTGTTGCTCGTTTCTACTGGTGATATATTGTTTTGTTTTAACCATCCCTAAACCCAAATCATCTGTAAATCTCATCACGCCCTCGTTGACACCTAAATGTATTTCAGGCTTACGACTGAACAGAATATGTTTAATGTCCTCTACAGTGCTCCCACCGGCTACACACTTATCAATCCCTGTTCTTGATTACTTCGGTATTCCATCGCGCTAAAGCAGCCAGATGTAGCCTAAGAAAAAGGTGAAATTAACTGAATCGACGCCACACTGCGGCAGCGCTGCGAACTAGTCCACGGAGGGTCAGTGCGTCCTGAAGCGCATCGTTTCCCATATTGCATAAGTTGTACGCAGGTTATTGTCACGCACGTTATTGCCACAGTTTATATCGCTTACGAGTAGTTTGTGTGATACCGATCGCAGTGACCTAACAGTAGCAAACATGCTCCAGCCATAACAGCAGCAGCAGAAGCAGTAGCAATGTCGGTAGTGTAAGCAAAAGCAGGAGCAGTAACAGTAGCAGGGATTAGACTACCCACTTACCTTTCATTTATACATCAATCACTCCATCTGCTTTTTGACAACTTCGGCGGCATCTTTCTACTCTCTGAGAAAAGAAAAATATAGAGATTTCATAATAATAAAGGCAATCGTGACAGTAACAGCCACTCCTCGTGAACAAATCTTCGAGTGTAAAGCGCATAGTTTAGCCTCGCCGCTATTTCAGGCTGTCCAGTTGTACAAAGCTACATATTTCTCGTCGCGTTCCTCATTCGCATGACTCGGGGCTGTCCATAGCCATGCGTGCATTCTCGGCAAAGAAAAGTATACTGTATACAAAACACGAGAGACTGGCGAAATTCCCTACTTTTTTTCTCTCTTTTTCGCGGCCCGCTGTCCCTGGCAGATGTGTTTACGCTCACAAACGTTGCGCCAGCCCGCACCGAATCCTTGGCAACTCGCAAAAAAGGCGCTGGAATGCAGAGAGCACGTCAAAAAGGCACGAACAGGCGAGCCACGCAAAACCTTCCTTTTTTTGTGCAGACTTCAGGGAGGCAATATAAGTGAAGCGCGGCGGCAGACGCTACGTTTAGGCGGAGGGCCAAATGTACGAGATTTTTCTTCTTATGTTTTGCGAAATGTGAACGCACAGCAGTATGAGTGTAGCTAGCCGAGCTGCCGTCAAGGGACGTGTGATGATGCAATACGTTCACCGAAATAGGCTTCGCCCTTGGCTGACCGCCTGCCAGCTGCTGTCTGTGATATGCCGAAAGAACGAAAAGGCCCACCACTCTGTAGCGGCCTTACTTTTCTGAACGAAGACGATGCCCTGCCTGCCTCTCCCGTGCTTTAAAACCTCCTTCTGACCCTGAAGTCCACCAACTCGAGTGTTTTATTACTCTAGAAATCTTTCTTGCGAAAGCAAGGACGTTTCGCTGACTCTGCATTTAGGTGTAGCAGACGACTGCGAAAAACTGCACTAAAGCAGACGACGCAAGACGTCGTCTGCTCTTGACGGTTTCGCTCCAGTCATAAGATACGAAGAATTGAAACCGAGATGTATGCTGCCACACTCGATCTCACTTTTTTAACTCCTTTTTGTTTATTTAGATGCGCGTTGCCGTGACGTGTGCGTACTGCATTGAAGTCGCCCACAGCTTTTCAAGGTTGTGCAATCAAGAAGAAAAGAACAAAAAGAAAAGATAGACCTTCGAACCGAAACAGCGCTTTCCGGTGCCTTCTGTTCACGAATTACAGAAAACTTTTGAAACCATACTTAGCGGCTTCTTGGGGAAGCCTGTTCCTCATTTTGTGTTATGACCCCGCGCCTCACACAAAAGAAGTAAACGTAGAAGAGAAGCCAAACATATGGCTCCAAAAAGGCGTGTTTCAATGTCGTGCGGTGCAGTTCCGGATTCGACAAAATTAGCCCAGATCTCATGCTTAGCGGTGACTTGGTGGCCGGCTGCTTCCCTGTTCATATAATGAACAAGCACTCCACACATGCGCACACGGACACCAGAGAAAAAAAAAGCAAAGAAGAACAGAGAAGCCCAGAGCTGAAGTGATGAGCACGAATAAGGTGCCCTTAATTAAAAATTCAAGGAAATGCACGACGACTACTCGGTGCTTGCACAGTGAGGTTAAAAAGTTGCTCCGGTTGGTTTTATAAGCATTTTAGAGGATGCTGTGAACTATATCTCCCACTAATACTTCCCGGACAGAACAAATTTGACGCCCACGCACAAGTCATTTTAGCTCAACCTTTGTCAGGAGCGATGTACTTCCGTGTTATGGCCAAGGATCAGGATTTAACAGGAGGGCTTGCGTTTTTATAGTAAGAATGACGTAACAAGAGTACGTTAAGTTTAAAGTGTTGCGTGTTTCCAAGAACCATTCCGTTCTTGATTCACACGACCAAGTAAACTGGCATGAAGTGACATTTACGTACGATCAAGAAAGAAGTTCTCTTATCGGGCGTTAAAATAATAAACAGTTGTTTTTAATACCACGGAGCTCTTCCTACAGCGTTCCAAGAAAAATAAAACCAAACCGGTATTTCTTAAGGTAAAAAACTAGCAGAGCTTATCCTCTCGAGATATACGGTGGTGAGAGTTATGGTAGCTGTTTAAACAGAAGGGCAGTAGGGGGAATTGTATGCCTTTTTCGCGTTTATTTTTGTTGTCAAAGAGCAGATGTTGTATGAAGGTAAGTTATCTTTCAATGAAAGTCGGAGCTGTTTGAATTGTGTGTTTCATCCACCTCGTTCTGTTTTTTTTTTTTTCCCAGCGCTAATCATTCGAGCAAAGCATACACCAGCTTACCAGCAAGATTGTTCCGGCAAGATAAATCTCAGAGCAATTGCGGAGTAGCGGCAGAGTTGCAATTTCTGTCTGAATGTTCATAAATTATCACTTGAATAGGGCACCAGTTCTACAAGTTTAAGGTGCTAAGCATCGTGAATTAGGTTTAACTTGTGTAGTGTTTTAACGTTCCGAAGAGACTCAGATTGTGAAGGCCACCGTAGTGGATGGCTCCGGATAGTTTTCACCCCCTGGGGTTCCTAAACATGCACTCACATTGCACAGTACATTAGCCTCTAGCATTTCGCCTCCACTGAAATGCGACCGCCGCGGCTGAGATCTGAGAAGCGTCTTTATGATCAGCAGCTGAGCACCATAACCACTGAGCCGCCGCATCGTAGTCGGCATAGTATGCGGAGGTAGAAAATATGTGAATGGGAAAGTGAATATATAAAACGCATTCATCACAAGACACGATGAATAAAGCAAACATGAATGCAAACTCGAACAAGATCGCAATGACAGGAAGAAAATCTTTATGACGCGGGGAATTATTATGGCTATCCACTTGTTTATTAGGGCCAGGAGAATGTTGCAGGCGATGATTTGGCGAGAAGATTGCTCAGAAGTTTTCTTGCACTGCGTTCACCATAAGTTGGCGACCTTTTATATTTTGAGCGTAGCGGGTAGGATTCTCTTTGTGCAGACGATATCGCATGAGAATAGAGTTACCGCAGGAGACGCTTGACCAAAAAGATGCAGATAGAAAGAAAACGAATAGTTGAGACCGAAGGAAGAAAAGCGTGATATCTCGCTTAACGATTACACCCACGACGGAACGCCGCCAATATGTTACTCGGAGAAAATACTGCCCAACCGGATTTCACTTGCTAAATTCTTGCCAAGATGGCGTAGTTGCGCTGTTGTTAAGTACTTTCAGAAAACATCTGCGCTCGAAAGATTCTAAAGTACTGCGCTAACCAGTCCTGACTCACCGCCCACACACTTGCTCGGACAATGCCTCTCGAGTTTGGAACTTGATTGAAAAACACCGGCTAGCGTTTCGTGGGCGGCGCGTGGGAGTCGCACACAGAGCTTGCTGCGTTCACCAATGCAGCTGTAGTTGAACTTTCGTGAACAGCACTAAGCTATTAAATAATGTGCGAATGTGATACTCAAGCCGGATTGCACCACCGTTCAGACTGAATATATAGCCAGGTACCTGCCTTCGGCGTCAAAGCGCTTATTTACCCTGCACGTAATATTAATTCCACAGCAATGATTTGCTGTCTGCATACATAAAGAGTCAGAAAGGGTTGACATGGAGCGAAAACTACTCCTGGCTAGTCCTTGCCTCTGTTGCTAGTTTAATCGTAGCCGGAAATTCATTCATTCATTCATTCATTCATTCATTCATTCATTCATTCATTCATTCATTCATTCATTCATTCATTCATTCATTCATTCATTCATTCATTCATTCATTCATTCATTCATTCATTCATTCATTCATTCATTCATTCATTCATTCATTCGGCTTAGATCATCGCGAACACGATGCCGCCGCACTCCTCACCAATGTCACTAGCCAAGTGTACGCATATACATGCATCAATGCCAGCACACACGACTGCTGTGATTGGCATTCTACAAATATTTAAATAACCTGGCTGGGTAGTACACCTCGTAGAGCGAGTCGCAGATGCTTCGACTTGGTATTAAAAGCCAGAGGCCAGTGAGCCACAATTAGTGGTATGGTTTGGACAGCGTCAGCAGTTTATTTATTTATTTATTTATTTATACATACTGCAGCCCTATTGGGCTATTGCAGGGGTGGGTGTGAACAGCAGTGTTGGAAAACATGGAGCACAATAATGGCAAACATCCGAAACAGTAGGAGTGAAAACAAGAAAAACGAAAAAACTATTTAATAGCCGATAAAAACAACACTAAAGGAAGAGAGCGAGTAGAACCGGGTAAACAATTCCAATATTCGATTGCACGCGGAAAAAAACTGTATTTAAAAGTGTCCGTGCGGGCAAAATAAGGCGTGATGTTTTGGCTGTGGTGACTTCTAGTTTTAGATGGTATAGCAGGGATTAGGTAATCATTTGCAGAGGTCCGGCAGAAAGAGTTAATAATGCAATACAAAAATTTTAAAGACTCAGTCCTTCGTCGAGATGAGAGTGATTGCAGGCCCAGTGATGAAAGTGCTGTGGAAGGCGAAAAATCTCTACCAAACCTGTGACATATGAAGCGAACGGCTTTCTTCTGCACTGCCTCGATTTGGTTAATTTCGCGTTGTTTGTGCGGGTTCCATACAGGGGAGGCGTATTCAAGTAGTGGACGGATTAGCGATTTAAACATCAGTAGTTTCGTATCTCTAGGAGCAGCTTTTATTGTGCGACGGAGGTATCCTAACTTTTTAAGTGCCTTTGAGGTTATGAAATCTATATGTTTGGACCATGACATACTGGGAGTGAAGTTCGCGGTGCCGTATGTTGTTTGCTGCATCCGGTCGCTTTATGGGAATGCCCATTACGTTCTTTTTCTTGGGCCCTCCGCACAACCACACAGGAAGGGGTCAGTCAACCCGGCGGGAGAAGAGGGGGCGCCGAATGGCGGGGGATTACAGGAGACGTCAAACTCCCCTCATGGACGGAGTCGTTAGGCGGCATCCTGTGTGCACGTGTGTACGGCGAGGCTGACCCGCGTCACAGTGCGTGGCTCTTTGTACCATGTCTGCAGCGGCATGCTTTGACATATTGTCACGCTAGCTGCAGGCATGAGTAGCGACGACGAGAAACAGATGAGTTGAAATGGCGTTCCTCGAACTTGGCGGCAACCGGACTTTGGGAAAGCGAGTGTTCGCGAAGCTCGCAGCGGGAAAGCATAATTATCTGAAATCGTGATGGTGGAAAGTGTGCATATGTGTACAGTGTCGCGATGAGTTACCTTCTTTCCCCAATCATTCATTGGTTGTGTTATTCTTTCCCCAATTGCTGATTGGTGGTATTTTCCTTTCCCCAATAAGTTATTGGGTGGATGTTTGTATAGTACTTGATTGGTTATTCTCCCACCGAGGGCGGGGACATAGGATTTAAAACCCGCTGCTTCGGCAGGACCGAGGGCTGGTTTCGTCACCTAGAAGTACGAGCCAGTAAAGTGTAAATATGTTTTCTCCTTGCTTGTATCCTCCTTTGTGCTTTTAATTGTTATAAAAAGTTAACCTCTCCTAAAGTGTCCTCTTGCAATGTGATTGAGCAATTCGAATCTTCAAGACGTCAAGAATCCTACAACAATCATCTTTAACCAAATTTCCCTCTACGAGATCAGAGAGATGGGAATCCAACTGGCGCAGTCGCGACAGGATTTGCTACGTCTTCCTGCTCGAGGTATCTGACGGAGGGGCGGAGGATCAAGTCGGTGGACAAGCTGCAGAGCGGTACGTCCTAAAGGAGGAACGTCAGCGTCATAGAGCGACGTTGAAAGCTTCATGAGACTGCTGGTCATTGTCAACGGGACGTAGGAGGCTCAAGTCGGCGAGGAGCTGAAGGAGCCAGGCGACCGACGTGTCGTGGAGGTGCCTAGTCCGTGAGCTGCGGAAGGAACCAGGCGTCCCCGTTGAGGTTCAAGAGAAGAACCAGGCGACCAGCGAGTCAAACGAGGCAGGAGGTTCAAGTCAGCGAGCTGCTGTGAGAGCCGGGGCTCAACTCATCGCGTCGAGGAGCCCGCTGTCGTCACTCAGGGCGACGAGATCACCGCGGCGGAGGAAAGCAACTAGTGACAAGGTAGGAAACCTTTCTGCTTCCTCCGAATCCACCATGGCTGTGTAGTTGTAACGTTACATGTCTGGAGTAGCTATGATGAATGACACAGAAATGGATGCCGCGGGGGGTGATCTAGGAAGTGCATCGCAATTGCTGTCGACAGAGCAGATGTCTGAAGGCATGCAAGCCGCACTGGCGGCGAAGGAGCACAGGGTAGAAACTATTGAACTGGAAAAGTTGAAGCTCACAGTCGAACTGGAGAGGATAAAACTCATGCAGATGCAACTGCGACCACTAGTGGACCAGCAGCATGGACAGAGGTCGGGCGTGAGGATGGGCGAGTATGCAAAAGAGCTGAAAGCAGTGCTGGCCCCTATGCCAGAAAAGGATCCTATGGTGCCCGCATGGTTCAAAAGCGTAGACACACTGATGGAGACCCTGAAGGTTCCGGACGAAATTCGCGGAGCTATTTTATTGCCATTTCTAAACGAAAGAATGAGGGCATTTGTGGCTAGTGAGTCCGAGGGAACGGTGATGTCATACCCGGAGTTGAAGGAGAGAGTTTTGAAAGAACTCAAAATGACTCCTAACGAATATAAGCGTTTGTTCCTGGCAGTTCATAAGGAGCAAGGGGACTCGTGGCATCAGGTGGCGACCAAGCTAGAGACAATGTTTATGTACTACATGAAAAGTCGAGAAGTGGAAAGCTTGGAGGATCTGAGGGATCTGATAATTGCAGATCGTTTGAAACAAATTCTGTCGGACGAGGTCCGTACCTACGTCATGCAGAACGAGAGTCAAAACTGGCTTACAGCAGATGAAATTGCCGCATTAGCTGAAACTTTTGAGGAAAGCCGTCGAGTAGGGAAAGCACGGGAGCGTCACGAAGGTCCCAAACAGATGCCGCAAGGGGGTGAGAAACGGGAAAGGCAGCAATCAATCCAGGCCCCTAGCGATAGAAAGAGAAATAGACTCGCAGGAGTTAAGTGTTTCAGCTGTAAGAAGTTCGGGCACATCTCCAGTCACTGCCCAAATGCGCAGCAAGGCCAAGGCGCGACAGCCGTTAAGAATGATGGGAGTAGGCTAGTAGCCCGAGCCGAAATGATAAGCCCAGATAAGCTGAAAGTGCAGCCTGACGGAAGCAGGAAGCCCAATCAAGCTGTTGGCTCTGATTCTATGACTTGGGTAGGCCTACAAATCGGCGATAGCCGGGTGAGAGCATGTGTGGATTCAGGGGCTGAAATAACTGTGCTAAAAGCCGAGACCGTTCCTGCTGCCTGTTGGGGTGAATGCTCCGGCAAAATAAAACTTAGAGGCGCTTTCGGCCAGACAGTAGATGCTGACCTGATGTACGTACCGATGTCCCTAGACGGAACAGGGGAAACGGTTAATCAACAGGTGCCGACGCTGTGCGCAGTCACAGCGGCGCTAGCTGAAGGAGTAGGGGCGTTGCTGACGCCGGACACGCATATACTGCTAAAACAGGCTGAAAAGGAGCAGGCGAAAGAGGCACACGAGAGGACTGCACTCGAGCTAGAATTGAGCACCGTAAACGGATTAGATGGAAGCGAATCTAAGGCCGCGGTAGAGTTTGAGGAAGAGGAGAATGTGGAGCCGGCAGTAGCCGCAGCCTTTGTCATAGCTCAGGAACCAGCAATGTCGCAAGATGCATCCTCTTCTCCGGATTTCAAAGCGGAGCAGCGAGACGATGTTTCTTTGCGAGACGCATGGAAGCAGGCAGAAGAAAATACTCACGGGATGAAGGTACATGAGGGCCTGCTTTTTCATGAAGAGAAGGTTGATGGACAACTGTACAAGCAGTTAGTGCTACCCGAATCTCGGAGACGAGAAGTGTTAGAGTTGGCTCATGATAGACCAAGCGCTGGTCATTTCTCGGAGAAAAAGACTAAGCAGAGACTTAGAAGCGCTTTCTTTTGGCCGACGATGGTAGCCGATGTTAAGAAATACTGTCGTAGCTGCCACACTTGCCAGCTGTTCTCGCATACAACAGTCAGAGATCGAGTACCAATCACACCGTTGACCAGGCCGGAGATACCTTTTCAGGTAGTGTACTTGGATTGTATAGGACCACTTGAGCCAGTATCGGCACGCGGGCACCGCTACGCGTTAAGCGTTGTTGACTTGTGCACGAGGTGGGCGGAAGTGGTGCCGCTAAGGAATCTCACAGCCAAGGCTACGTGTCAGACGCTAATAGAGATCCTCACTCGATATGGAATACCTGAGTTAATATGCTGCGATCAGGGGACCAACTTCGTCTCGAAATTAACCCAGGAACTAATGGAACGCCTTGGGGTTAATATGCGCTTTTCCACACCAGAGCACCCCCAGAGCAATGGGATCGTAGAAAGGTGGAATGGCACATTTAAAGCCATGCTTCGGCATGTTGTGAATGACTACCAGCGTGAGTGGGATCGTCATGTTCCGTGCATGCTTTGGGCGTATAGAGAAGTTCCTCACGACATAACTGGGAGGTCGCCTTTTGAATTGATGTTCGGCCGTACCCCGCATGGACCACTTCACATTCTCCACAAGACGTGGACGAGCGAATGGACACCCCCAACGGGTTTGAACAAATCGGCGGCTCAGTATTTGAGCGAGCTTAGGGAACGAATGGATGAGGCAGCAAAGAGAGTCAATGAACGAGCCGAAGCCATTCAGAGAACTTATGCAGCCAAATATAACCTGCGAGCGAGACCAAAGGAGTTCAAACCGGGAGATAAAGTTATCATCCTCGAGAGTGGGCAAATCGGAAAACTAAAACCGAAGTGGAGGGGACCGGCCGTGATAAAAGAGAGGAAGAGAGACGACAGTTACATAGTTGAGGCTGATGAAGGGAACAAATGGGTACACGCGAATAGACTGCGGCCGTATGTTGCAAGAACCCAGAACGTGGACGTAGTTTTCGAGTCAGACAGCGAGTTCGGGGAGGTATATGAGACGCCATCTGTCCGAGCGGGGCAACGGCCCCTAGAATTTGAGTTACCCAGAGAAGTTTTGACAGATAAACAACGAGGGGGGCTCTACGAGGTTTTGCATGCAGCCTCTGAGGTTTTTTCCGACCGTCCAGGTCGATGTACCATCGGCTCTCACAAGATAACTCTGGTTCCTAATGCCAAACAGGAAAAGGCACACCTTTATAAGGTGCCTTTTGCGTTTAGAAAAGAGATACAGCGTCAGGTGGAGAAGCTTTTAGAATGGGATTTTGTGCGCCCAGTGGACAGCGCATATGCACACCCAGTCGTGTGCGTAGCCAAAAAGGATGGTTCGGTGAGAATGTGCATAGATTTTCGAAAACTGAATGCGGTCACAGAACCCGACAGCTTCCCAATGGCTAACATGACGGAGATGCTTTATGAAGTCGCAAGTGCCAGGTACACATCGGTATTAGATATGACTCGTGGGTACTGGCAGATTGCACTGGACGAGCAATCCCAGAGGCTTACCGCGTTTGCCACCCCTCAGGGCCTATACGCTTGGAAGGTGATGCCGTACGGCCTGCGAAACTCGGCAGCAACCTTTCAGAGGACTATGAATGAGGTTTTGAAGCAACACACTTCATATGCAATGGCGTATATTGATGACGTCGCAATTTTCTCGGCAACGTGGGAGGACCACATGAGGCATCTTAGGGCTGTGCTCCAGACGTTGAAAGGAGTAGGATTAACAGCAAATGCAGCCAAATGCAAATTTGCGCAGGCGAAAGTCAAATACTTAGGTCATATTGTTGGGTCCGGGTCTCATTCCCCTGATCCAGACAGAGTAAGTGCAATCACGAGACTCAATGCACCGAAGACAAAGAAAGAACTGCGCAGCGTACTCGGCCTCTTCAATTATTACCGAGAGTATGTGCCGGAGTACTCGAAGGTGGTCCGCCCACTAACTGATCTTACCAATAAACGAGTCCCTAACATAATACCCTGGAAAGAGCAGGCGGAGGAGGCGTTCTGTAAGGTGAAGACGGTGCTGGCGTCATTGCCCGAACTGGTCGCACCTAATCACAACCGAGAATTCCTTCTCACAACGGACGCATCAGAAATTGCGATAGGTGCGTGCCTGTCACAATCAGTTAGCGGTGAGCAGAGGCCAATTGCATTTCTGAGCAAGAAGTTGACGGCCGCTCAAGCCAAATGGTCCGCAATTGAAAGAGAAGCTTTTGCAGTCGTGTGGGCACTGGGAAAACTAGATACGTGGCTATTCGGGGTGAAAGTAATGATCGCAACAGACCACAACCCACTCACCTATCTCATCCGCTCAGCGTCCACTAGTGCGCGGTTGATGCGCTGGTCACTAGCTTTGCAAAAGTATGACTTGGAGATTGTGCACATCAAGGGTTCCCTAAACAAATGTGCCGATGCACTCTCTCGCCTAGAGTGCGAGGAAGAGCTGTAATTGCCAGACATGAGGAATCGTTTTGTTGCTCTCCTAGCGACCGCAGCACAGAGTACCCGATAGTGGTTAGTGTATGCAGAAGATAATTCCTTGATTATTTGTATGCACTTGTTTGGAGATGATACTCTGATCACTAAACCCTGCGACAGCCATTTCGGGGTGCAGGAGGTTGGGAGCCAACTGGCCAATTTTGGGGCCCAGATCTGACATGGTGGATTCTGGAATGTGCAGATTGGTTTCCAGCCTTGTGTGTGCGGGTTGAAATGACCGCTGTGTGCGCGCATGTGTGCGTGCCGGTGTACTGACTGGACAGCCGGCGCACGTGTGCGTGTGTGTGGACTCACCGGACAGCCGACGTATGTGTGCGTGCGTGCGTATGTACCTTTGTTGTTGGACACCATGGCTGAACTTCAATGCCCCACTGACAACAAGTGTCCGTGTGACATTCTTGGTTGGGAGGAGTGAAGTTCGCGGTGCCGTATGTTGTTTGCTGCATCCGGTCGCTTTATGGGAATGCCCATTACGTTCTTTTTCTTGGGCCCTCCGCACAACCACACAGGAAGGGGTCAGTCAACCCGGCGGGAGAAGAGGGGGCGCCGAATGGCGGGGGATTACAGGAGACGTCAAACTCCCCTCATGGACGGAGTCGTTAGGCGGCATCCTGTGTGCACGTGTGTACGGCGAGGCTGACCCGCGTCACAGTGCGTGGCTCTTTGTACCATGTCTGCAGCGGCATGCATTGACATATTGTCACGCTAGCTGCAGGCATGAGTAGCGACGACGAGAAACAGATGAGTTGAAATGGCGTTCCTCGAACTTGGCGGCAACCGGACTTTGGGAAAGCGAGTGTTCGCGAAGCTCGCAGCGGGAAAGCATAATTATCTGAAATCGTGATGGTGGAAAGTGTGCATATGTGTACAGTGTCGCGATGAGTTACCTTCTTTCCCCAATCATTCATTGGTTGTGTTATTCTTTCCCCAATTGCTGATTGGTGGTATTTTCCTTTCCCCAATAAGTTATTGGGTGGATGTTTGTATAGTACTTGATTGGTTATTCTCCCACCGAGGGCGGGGACATAGGATTTAAAACCCGCTGCTTCGGCAGGACCGAGGGCTGGTTTCGTCACCTAGAAGTACGAGCCAGTCAAGTGTAAATATGTTTTCTCCTTGCTTGTATCCTCCTTTGTGCTTTTAATTGTTATAAAAAGTTAACCTCTCCTAAAGTGTCCTCTTGCAATGTGATTGAGCAATTCGAATCTTCAAGACGTCAAGAATCCTACAACAATCATCTTTAACCAAATTTCCCTCTACGAGATCAAGAGAGGGAATCCAACTCTGGGTGTGAAAATAAGACCAAGGTATTTGTATTGACTCACACTCTGGATGGGGGTATTGCTAATTGTGTAAGTAAACTCGGAGGGTGTCGTTCTATTAGTGAAAGTCATAACAACGGTTTTGCGGATGTTAATAGTCATTTTCCATGTAGCACACCAAGAGCTAAATTCTGAAAATGATTTCTGAAGGTATAAGTGATCATCAAAGCAGGAAATTTTGTTATACAACACGCAGTCATCAGCATACAAACGTAGGTTACAGTTGATGTTACAAGGAAAGTCATTTACAAAAATCAAAAAGCCAACATCGCGTTGGTCTCATGAAGTGACGTCATCATCACATGGCGAAGTATATGACTGAGCCATGAAATTATCACGCTACTTCTTTAACTTATTGCATTAGAACTGTGTCGGTTAAGTGACTGAACTATCAACATTTCCTCCGTTTCTTGTATTGCCAGCACTTACCGTAATGTAGTCGCACTGGTAGTTAGCTGCAACATCAACCTCTAAGCCTTGATTTGCCGCTCATCGTCCCGAATCAGAAACATCAGCCGGGAAAGCGCACAGGGGGGGGGGGGGGGGGGGGGGGTCGCGCATTCGGTTTGGTTTGGTTTATGGGGTTTAACGTCCCAAAGCGACTAAGGCTATGAGAGACGCCGTAGTGGAGGGCCCCGGAAATTTCGACCACCTGGGGTTCTTTAACGTGCACTGACATCGCACAGTACACGGGCCTCAAGAATTTCTCCTCCAAAGAAATTCTAGCCGCCGCGGCCGGGATCGAACCCGCGTCTTTTGGGTCAGCAGCCGAGCACCATATCCACTGAGCCACCGCGGCGGCGCTTCGCACATTCAAGACACGAGATAGGCAAGAACTGAGGTCATTAAGCCGGGTTAGTGTGTAATTGCAAATGTTCGGATGTCTCAACAAGCCTAACCTGCTTAGCACCTCAAAACTCCTCCCTGCTGGTGGAATGACTCTGTCAGCGAACCGTAAACCGTTTAGCAGCACATCTACATGCCTCAGAATGGCGCCCAGTAAATGTCCCTACCCGAAAAATTACCGCCGATCCACGAAGAGACAAGTAATAACGACCTTGGTTGAACCAGAGCAATTTTCCACGGTTAATTTACTTGCCCGTGTACGAAGATTCGAGCGCCCTTATATACTTAAGCGTTGCAAGCGCAGTTTCCTCGGCTACGCTGCTGGCGTCGGACGGCTTCGGAAACGAAAATAACAGCCGAAAATTCTCCGCTTGGTCCCAAAGTGATTCTGACCTCTTTTTCGACAAACGACGAAGACAGAGGGGTGAAATGTGGTTTGGAGGGGTTGTGAACGGAACGTTCTCCGAGAATAGCACCGTAACGAAGTTTTCGCCGCTCGCAGCAGGACCAGCGTTGTAGAGAGAGGCACAATGCTTTCTCCTTGGGCTAGGCTGGGGAGACTTGCATAATGAATGCTAAAGACTTCTCAATTTCGCTACCCCGTTGCTGCAATCCCATTTCACTGCACGTTGAATTGCCGCCTCAAGGGGTTCCCCGCCTCCCCTTTTTTCGCGAATAAACGACACACGTAGGGCCACTTTCCCCCATTCCTCTTTTTCCTCCCTCTATCCCTTCCCTCAAGGCACGAGTCGGGTGTCTAGCCTTTGCAAAAGTTTTATTTTTTCATAATCACAAGCCCCGTCGCTCATTCGTCTTTCAAGGGGCTATGAGGGCAAATTCAAGTTAACCAGTATCGATTGATTGCCTTGTTATAAGGACTTATACGTTACTGTAAGTGAAAATTACAAGCCACAAAAAGGTAAAAAAAATAGTGGTCGGTTTAGCATGGCTAACCACAGAATATCGTGCAGAAGTACAAGTTAGACACTTCAGGTCCTTACGTGCTAAAGGGATTTGGCCTAAAGGCTTTTACTATAAGGCTTTTACATCGCACACTTCACGGGCCTATAGAATTTCGCCTCCATCGAAATTCGACCGCCACGGCCGGGATAGAATCCGCGTCTTACAGTGCAGTATATGGATAAAATAAATCATAGTATTATTTCCTTGAGAAGCGCTCATACAGCACATCTCTTACAGTAAGCCACAAGGCCGAAGATAGTTAAAGAAAGGGGTTTATATAGGAATATATGGCGGGTAAATACGATGAAGAGGAATTGGAAGCAATCAGATGGATCACAGGTAGGCGTGTAGTCCAGCCTTTCGCCGGTAGGCACAGAAGTTTTAAAGCGTTGTTCGTTGTCCAGAAGCAGAGGCACAATTTTGAGGACAAGCCAGCTTGCCGAAGAAGCCAGCTGCACATAGTGAATGCATTACATAAGCTTCAATTAACCTGAAAGCAATTTAGTTATTTTTAATTCGGCGAAGTTGTGCAGAGAATAACCGCAAAGGATGCACCTGTACGATTAAAATTAGTCCCGTAATTTAAGTAACTTTCTACATAGGCATATATTCAGCTCGGTATTTCCGACGTACTCAGCGTTTAAACGGCGAGAACGACTTCGAGAGATACAGTTTCATTTTCGTTTTTAATGCAGAGGTTTTTCCCTTAGTTTTCGCACCAGAGTTTTGCGCAATACATGTTTGTGCCACAGCAGGATAACACTGCAGGTTTAAGCTAACGTGGAGTGCAATAACGAGCTTGCTGAGATTTATATACGCGGACACATTAAGTAACCGCCGCCGCGGTGGCTCAGTGGTTATGGTGCTCGGCTGCTGACCCGAAAGACGCGGGTTCGATCCCGGCCGCGGTGGCTAGAATTTCTTTGGAGGAGAAATTCTAGAGGCCCGTGTACTGTGCGATGTCAGTGCACGTTAAAGAACCCCAGGTGGTCGAAATTTCCGGAGCCCTCCACTACGGCGTCTCTCATAGCCTTAGTCGCTTTGGGACGTTAAACCCCATAAACCAAACCAAACGTTACGTAACCACTGGGGTAGGTGGTGGTCCTAATTATGCTCATGAGCTGCGTTTAATCCGAACATAAAGAAAAGAAAATTAGTAGACATACCTTATGAATCAATGAGTAGTCCTGAATGAACGCATGCGCTTCTTTGGAAGTCCCCGCCAGAAAAAAACTTGGCTATGACACGGTAGCTGTAATGGGCACTTTCAACGGTGTGTGGTCTTCTTTCAGTATCACTTCGCAGACACGGTTGCTGTTCTTTTATTTTTTTTTCACCATGACATAACACTTAACTTACCCTTAGGAGTACAATGCGATGACATTATAAACCTCTCCAGACAAAGTACTGGTCCTCTGTCACCCAGGTTCTGCCTACATGCCCATTTATGCGAAATTCGTCATTTACTCATTTACATTCACTCAGGCAGTCCTCATACCACTTTTGGGGCAGTCGTGCAGCGGTTAAGTGACGTGCCGCTGCACTGACAGGTGGCTGTCTAAAACAAAGCCACCGGTGGGGCTTGTGAGGCTCGCATGGCGCTCCCCGAACAACTTCTCACGGCCAATCCTCAACTGAACTGCCTCATAAGCCGGTGGGCAGGTTAAAACCAGCCACTGGGACAGGTGGGCCGCCTGCTTTTCTCGACACGCTAACGTCAACACTCCAACGCCGACACGCCAACGCTGACGCCGCCGAGCCCTTAACCCTATCGCTTTAAAATAAACCACACGAAAAGGCGTAATAACACGTCAACAACAGCGTACTCAGTCGTCATGGGTGACACATTTCTACAGCAACAGCGCCTAGCGCTTTTGATTGGGCATCAGCCGATTTCTTCATATTGTAAGGGCGCTGCAAGCGAACTAGTAGTGCGAGTCAGCACTTCTTTTTAAGGGCGGAGTGACCTAATGGAACCCGTAATCTCTCCTGATTGATCTCACCCAAAAGGCCCGTGGAGAGGCCGCGTTGCGATGGGCCGTAATTCGAGAAAGCCCGTGTGCTGTGTGACTCCGGTGTACGTTAAGCAACCGCACATGGTCAATTATTAAACTGCACCGCTCCACTAACGGCGTCCGTGATAGCCCCCGTAAACCCGCCGTACCATGCCATTCCCCTGATTGCGTTGGCGATAGTAATGACGCTGGGCGCAGAGCGTCGTTCTGCCTAAGCGGCTTAAAATGAGCACGCCCGCGCGAAGCATTTCTTAAGCGCCGCGTAAGCGTTCTCTCTTGACGTGTTGAAACGATGCCGTGATTTCGATAACGGAGCGGCGGTCGTAATAGCATCCATGATTGAAATTGATGCGTGTGCGGCTTCCTCTGCATCCAGATGCGGAGACCCCGAATTTATCTCTCCATCGGAAGCTTCACCTGGACCGTCCTCTGCAGTAAGCGGAATCGCAGTCGTAATACGTCCTAAACTAAAACTTCGGCCTTTTAGCGAAAGCCTTTAGAAATTTTAGGAGGCTTCAGGCCATACGAGTCATATGTGGTTTCGAAAATGTGCCACCTTGGGTTATACGATCCCCACTGACATGCGTTGCAACCACACAACTGATGCCAATTCTTTTTTTTTTTCGAGAATGAAACCAGAGTGATGATTTATGAATTGTGCTGCCATGTGTCAGCAAACCAAAAAAGTGCTTAGAACGAGCCCTACTCAAATTAAACCGGGCACAGAGTGTGAGAAAACACATGACAAGCTCAACTCGTCAGGAGCCAGTGACGACAGTCGCTGTATGACGTGCCTGGCTCGTCAAAGTCCGCTAGGGGGTTCAGCGGCATAGGGAGGGGTGGGGGTAGATTAGTTAGGATACAGGGTGTGACGTTCTATTTCGGAACATTTTTTATTATGATGATAGTAGTAGCACTGGCTTTTGAAGAAAATGTCTGCGTCGTCTCTGTGCAAAGCCTCGGTACTTAAGGTGTCCACCCACACGAAACACAATCTAACACTGCCTCCACCAAGCACCCTCCGGAAGGGTATTCAGATCATCATGCAGCAGTGCAGGGAAAAAGCAGCGGCTAAACAGAATTCAATGACGAAATGGGCAAGTGGCTGCCCTCACGAAGCGCCGCCAACCAGCAGCCTCCCACCCTACTTCCACACTCAGAAGAGACGCATTCACCCATCACCATCCATCCAACCATCCCCATCCACCTTCATAGTCCACAAAAATTCTGCCTTGCCCACGGAGCCTCGGCTTCGAATAGAAGCATTCTTTAGCGTAAAAGCATCAAAGTAATTACCGAGGTCAATTCCATCTGCTATCGCAACTTTTTCGTATCAGGTTTCAAGGTCATCCGGCCAACGTTAACGCGATAGCGTTAGAAGCCTCGTTACCCAGAAAATCCGTCGTCGGCGTTGTCGGCGTTGTGAGCGACAAATCACGAGCGTGACTCTGGCAGGTTGTCCCCAGAGAGCAACCTAGGCGGCAGGTGGGCAACCCAGGTCACGTGACCTTGCTGCGTCATCAGAACCTGCCAAATGGATAGTGAGCAATCTGCCCACCGTGGCAGCTGGCGCGAAATTAATGATTGGTCGCTCAGGAAGAGCAACCTAGGCAGCACAAGGTCCACCGCTGGGAGCATCGGCCATCGCAGGGAGTGGCACATCACTCAACCGCTGCAACATTGCGCCATGATGAGTATGACGACTCCCAGGGATCTATTAAAGTGATGTATGGGAAGTAGCCTATTACGCTATCCCGTCATGCACTTAAGGCGGAGCTTAAATGTTCCCTCCACTTTTTTATTTTTGTTGTGTAATAGCCACCTAGCACCGGTTTTGAGGTTAGCTTATCTGGCCAGATGGATACCGTGTTCAGGTGTATTTGTTATTTAGTATAACTGTTTCCACTGCATGGTCTCCTTAAAATGCGCAATATTTTGTTGGAAATGCCGCCGCGGTGGCTCAGTGGTTACGGTGCTCGGCTGCTGACCCGAAAGACGCGGGTTCGATCCCGGCCGCGGCGGTTGAGTTTCTTTGGAGGAGAAATTCTAGAGGCGCGTGTACTGTGCCATGTCAGTGCACGTTAAAGAACCCCAGGTGGTCGAAATTTCCGGAGCCCTCCACTACGGCGTCTCTCATAGCCTTAGTCGCTTTGGGACGTTAAACCCCATAAACCAAACCAAACCAAACTATATTTTGTTGGAAATGACATGTGTTGACTAAAATGTAACTACTCACATAAAACAGCAAAAGCATCGAAGAAAGTCTACATCTACCTTGTTGTCCTCGACATTACGCACCCTACGTTGGCAGTACTATGACTACATCTGACGTTGGTGTTTTTGGTCGCCATTTTAGACGCCGCTGAAGTAGACATCCGGTAGAGCCACGAGCGGTTACCCCTAAGATTTTTTCAACACCGCAAGCCGCCGAATTAGGTATCTTTTGCAACGCGGAAACCCCGATCAAAATGGCTGCTCCGTTGTTGATATGGGTTAGGTGTGTAGCTGTTTGCGAACGAAAAACTAGGACAGCGTATTATCATCGGGAAGCGGTGAGACGTGGATAAATGGGGCAAGAGTAATAAAAGTCTTTTGATAACTAAAACATTCCCTACAACACAACAAAAACCTTAATCTCTCGCAGCCGTTCGGGGTGCCTACGGCAGTCCTAATTTACGACGTCTAATGCAGTGTCCCCCTAGGGCACGGAGATAACGACTACGTGCTACGCGGGCGCTTTAAAGCCCCGACTTCCTTGAAAACGTTATGTTGAAAACAATAGTAAAAAAGCGAAGCGCACCGGCGACAAAGTATAAGGCGATAATGCTGCTTATTTTTTATCTCTCTTCTACCGGGGTTTTTGTGCCACATAAGCTTTTTTGATCTCAGTGTCCGCCTCTCTGAGTCTCCGTTTCTTGACCGCTTTTACGGTCTTATAATGCACAATCAGCTGACCAAAACACTACCGCTTTTTTAGCTGCTTCTAACCGTGTATTTGCCTGTCGGCCGTACCTGTCCTTACGTCAGCCTTCGCAAGGTATGTGGTTATTGATATATAGCAGACTTGTTTTACGTTTTTCCTTAAATGTCTGAGGTTTTCCAGTAAATGCGGCAGAAATTGGAAGTACTGCTGACTATGATTCCCCGACGCGCTGCTCTTAAAGCGGTCACACTAAACAAGTAATGCACGCCGCTGAAACTAATATTTTTTACGTATTATCTTCGCTAATGATATATAATAAATATTGAGGCTGGTCTACATTCTTCTTTTCCAACCTTCATAGCGGCTATTTAACTCGTCGATATGTGACGGGTAAAAACATTTGTTTCTTGTTTTTGCAATCATCGTCTGTTGCAGAGCGCGAAGCTTTAGTTTTTCGCTTTTTTGTTACATTAATAGTGAGTTCCTTCAGCATTCTTGAACACGTTTGCGATCACTAGTCATGCACTTTTGCGTTTGACGTATGATGGCGTTAGGTGCTTATTTGCCAATAAATACAACACAACACGGCACAACACTACTCACGCACTAATCAGGACCCAAAGCATTCTAGAAATATACGCTAAATGAATGCTGTAAAATATGACCGAATTTACAGTCTGTGAATGCGGATGCGACTTTTGTTGATCGTGTACAATTTTTCTTGGGAAATCGGTCAAATTGCTTGTACTACAATTTCTGATGCAGGCAGTTCTACCGCTTTCCACAAATTATGAGGATGTGAACTTAAATGTTTCCGTTAACGAAAAAGTCGATGACTTTCTAAGATTTTTCTCGTGAGGTCCGAAAGAATAAATAGCCTATCACAAGCAACGCTGCAAAAAGCCGGACATAAGTGGTCATCAATAAAGCAGTACAGATTCAACAGCAAGCAGCGATTAACGTCATAAGGACACAACATCTCCAAGAAAAACTGGAGAAGCCTTGAAAAGCATCTGAACAAAAGTTAGGAGTCGAGGTCAAAGAGGTTTCAGTCTGCACAGAAGCCAAAGCCTGAATAAAATAACATACAGTAAAGAAAAGACACTAAAGCCAAAGCACAAGAAAAAGAGGTCGTCCGTCTCCATGGATTTATCAGGAGGTGCTCGTCGCGATGGCCCGACAGTGATGCAACAACAAGGCGACAGGGATTGCGAAGCAAAGCAGGTCAGCGACTGCTAGAAGTTATGCAAGAGCCCCAAGGACTGAGCCTCCCATTCCGCACCGTCCTCCTTCCACAGAATCGTACCTCGTAACGACACAGGCAGCAACGACCGATGCCTGTCAAAGCTTTCATTCGTTATTGTGACACCTTCTTTGGACTCCTGCCAGGAAGCTTCAAGGCCTCGTGTACAGTGTCCTCTATTGTATCCGTCTGGCACAGCGCCAGAAAAATACTTTGCAATCGATCCGCTTAACAGGGATGAAGAATAGATACTCGATATTAAGAAACAAGAAATAAAAGAATCGACTGATCGATCTGCTTGTTTCATTCCTTCTTATTAGTAAACGTATGCGGTGCTTAGGAACACAAGGAAACAAAATGACATACGACACATGACACAAGCGCAACAGCTGTCCCTCGTGCTAGCATTGATTCCTTCCTCCCTACCGATCTTCTTCGCCTTTGCATTCGGTAATCAATAAAAAAACCTGCGCTTTAGCCAAAATTCATTAGTAGCTCCTTCTGTAAAACATCCTTCTACGAGAGGGTGTTCGTCTTCTTGAAAACCCAGCGCTGACTGACAACTCAGTTGCCATTTAGCACTTTGTCTTGCGTCGTATCTTTTAGCTGAGCTTGTGTCGGCCTTCGTGTGTTTGTCCCGTTTTTGTGCTAGGTTTTTCAAGAAAGGACAGCTCCTCCAAACGCGGTGGGTGATTTGCCGCGACCTACTCTCACCCTTTATTTTTTTCCCCGGAGTTTTCACCGTCTTGAGAACGTTCCACGTCTCTCGATGTAGCAACGCGCGCATCGATCGGCCACCTTTTCCCTATAGACCGGCTGACTGCGACAAACACCGCCAAGGCGGCTGCAGCGTTGTCATCAGCCCACAAGTCCGCATATCGATCGCAGCGCCACGCACGGCACGAGTCAGACCATCGTCCACATGCGCCGACGGTCGAAAACGCCGCCGCGTGGACACGGAACCTACCGGGCTTGGCTTCGGCCCAATTTATCGCCCCTGCCGACACAGGACAGCCCCCGCAGAGGTCCCACGGGTGTCGTCGACCTCAATCCCCTCAATAAGTCCCCGCTGCCTTCGGGTCCGACCGCAATTTGTGTTGGGCCCATGGCCGGGACCTCGCGTTATGTCCGAGGAGCGATATATAATAACGGTTTCTACCTCTTCATCTCTGTCTCTCCCCTCCACCCATGCCCCTCTCCACCCCCCCCCCCTTTCCCCTGTTTTCTTCGTGGAGGCGCAGCTTCCTTTGTCAGACACCCGACGTGTTCTTTCTGCCTCTTGTCTGAGGACAGATGGTGCCGGTCATTGCCTGAGGCTCTTGTCATGACGCAAGATGATGTTTGCCTCACAAATACTCTTATGTCTACGTATGTAATCGTTCTATTTATATGTTACTTCAAATAGGCAATCAAAAAGGTAGCTTACCCTGCTTCTTGGTGTTCAAGACAAGACATCCTCAAATGCCGCGCACCTCTTTCTTTCTCTTAGCGCTTTTAGCTTAATTACCTTTAATTTGCGGTAGCCCTCCGTCAAAATTTATGTAGGCCAAAAGGAACGAAAATAAAATTAATTTCAACGCCGTCTTTGCGTACAGACATGAATAGGTACATGGAGAGTAATTATACTTGGACGATATGTACAGTGCACAATCAAATCCCCAAACAATGAGTTCAGGGTGTGAAGAAAAATAACGTCTTTGCTGAAGAAGTGTTTCAGAAGATTCTGACGACGCCTGAACACAGCAGTTATTTATATTGGTAGTCCTCATTTGTTTTCTGGATGCTGTAAACAGTTATGAATCCTGTTTCCGCGACCACAACTTTGCGTAACTGATGCGAGGAATGATTCCGGCCTCTTCTTTGTTGAACCTCGTATGACCTCATCGTACATAGTACATGCAAGCCACTAAGGCGAATGTCGTGGTCTGACATCTCTGCGAACAAGCGTTACCATGTCTAACATGCTGTTGCTCTAATAATGGCACAGATTATTATCCCGTTGGCTAGCTTGCTTAGCGGAAAGATAAAAAAAGTAACCTTATGACATATTGTCGTCGATAGGCGGCCTCATTGTATTACACTGAAAGCTGTACTAGTTAATTGTTACTTATTTTACGAATACAAGGCAGCTTATATTGCTTCGTCAATATAATATCTGCTCCGTCAATATAATATCTTATCCGTTAGAAATTTATTTGATTACCACCTAGCCATCATGTTTTTTAGATTAATTAACAATGTACTTTTTTTTTAATTTATCGACAAATGTTTTTTGAAAAATTGTAACCTTACGGGATTTGCGGCTCAAAAAATTTTTTTGCTTCCCCAAGTTTTTACTAATTATGGAAAACTTCATTATCATTCTGCATGAATTTCCCTTTGAAGAACCACGTTGCGCTATAAAAAAGACAGCCACAGGAAAAAGCCAAGGAGACAGAATTGCGCTCTTTCTGTCTCCTTGGCTTTTTCCTGTGGCTGTCTTTTTTATAGCGCAACGAGGTTATTCAAAGCAATGCACCAACTCGCCCAACAAGAAGTTCTAAAATGCATTTCCCTGTGGAATAATTTACCCCCGAGTTTAAAATCGTCTATGTCTTTGTCTATGTTTAAATCGAATTAAAAAGTTTGCTTTTGCAGCAAAATGTGGAGTTAACTGCTTCTATTCCCTTTAGAAAATTCTTGCCCTTAATTATTTGCTAGAAATATCTACTTTGTTTTTTTGTTTCTTGACAACTGTATCCTTGTATTCTCAATTGTTTCTTTATATGTCTTTTCACAACGCTGCATTTTGTACAATATTATTTATAGTGGGTTGTTATTCTTGTTTTGCTTGTCTGTTTGTTTTTGCCCTGCTAATCTATTTCATTCTCAGTATATAAATGTTACTTATTTAAAATACCGTTGTTATTACTGCTAATTGTACCTGTCTGTGATGCTGCTTGTTTTTTAATCAAGTGAGTATTAATCTACCGGGGGTCCCGTGACAGTCGCTTGACTTTGAGACCCTCGCCTGTATACTGAATTTATGTAACCGATTTATACAAAATAAATTCTTATCTTATCAAAAAAAAAAGAACAAGGACGAAACAAGAAAAAAGCAGCGAAGTGTTTGTCATAGCTCTGTTTTTTGGAACCCGAGGAAAAGTACAGAAAACTGCTTTGTTTTGATACTCATGTATGAATGACCTGATGCAAGGGTGATGGACAAATAGGCCAGGCTGCAGTCGGTTTTCAGTTTCAGAGGCGATGCGGCCGACGCCACCATGTGTGATGGAAGATGGCGGGAGAATAGAGGGGGAATATGGATGGCACTGAAAATGAAATCGGACAACTGAGTGATATTAGGGCACTTTGAATAAGTACCTAAAGCTGCAAATGGTCCTAGTTGGTTCATATTCAACTTCATTAGTGCACTACTCATGGGAACGAACAATACTGGACGAAAAAGCCCCTCACAAAGACAGGTCGCAAACTATCAGCCAGTTTGCGCCCTGTCTGCGTGTGCGGTTTTTGCGTCCAGTATTGTTCGTTCCCATGAGTAGCACACTAATGAAGTTGAATAACTACGTTCGCTGTCCGAAAACCGTCCTCCGCAGGCTTGGCAGGGTAAACATGCAGGAATTCATGGTTATTGTAGATGCAGTCTCAAAACACATCACATCTAACGAGAGAGCAACTGAGCTTAGAGAATGGAAGGCCGTCACGTCCCGAAAGAGTGTGGGAATGGGGCTCCACCGAACAGCAGAGGTCTATACAAATGGATCTATTATATTTTTGTTTTGAAGGGGGGAAGGGGGCAGCAACTAGAGGCCCTTTTTTTTCCCCTTCCTTCCACTCTGATGTTATCTTTTTCTCTCCACTATTCTTCGTTCTCTTCAGATTTTGGTATATTCCTTCCCTTCCTACTGCGACTAGTTTATATTGTAAACAGGTAACTAGCATCCTTACGACGATCATGCTAGGTTCAGCCATGGGAGCTGTAAACAAAACATGTGCAGTCTATTTGGTGGCAGCCTGAGAGAAGCTACAATGTAGTGTCAGCAAACAACTTACCGAAGTACGATGGAAAAATAGCTGTTCCACTAACCACTTCATGAAAAGTAGCCGTGATGTGTTTCTTTGCAAACAAGTCCTCACCCTGATGTAATGGTCAGGAAACCACCTTGGCTCTCACGGGCATTTATCCTGCTGTAGCAAGCTGTGCTTGGGCACTCCTGATCTTAACCCCATGAAGCGCTGCTAGTAGTACTGCAGCGCATTGCGGGGGCTGTGATAGGACAACAGTGGAGGTCAGAATTTTTCAGTTGTCATTCCAGAAGTTGCGGCACCAACAGTTACTCTGGGGCTATATTGCGTACAATGCGGTGGCGTCATTTTATAAAGTCATTTATTGTAGTGCTTTCTTTTTCATTTTCTCACTTTTCATTCTTGCGCAGCTCGCAGTGCCGTGTTGTGTTCCCCGCATCGCAGTTCATTTACTTGTTTTTCTTCACTCTGAACTTTGGCCCATTCATGAGACGCTGTTGCGCAAACAGCGACCTTTCTATTTATTTAGGTGCTTTTGGCGCAACTTGCGCTGTCCCTGAGCGCTGCCAGATCGTTATCAAACTATCGGGGGAAGGAGTTCGTTCCTAACCCGTCCTTCTATTTCATGCGTGCAATTCGTTCTTCGACAGGTTTGATCGAGAAACCAACAGATTTCCCAACTTCCCTTTCGACACCCCTTTCATCAATCCTGCCATCACTTTGAACCCCATTACGTCCTGATAACACTCTCTAGCAGGCTTTATTTTTTACTGTTATCATTAAATTGCAGGCCGTTATGGACAGAGTACACTGAAAATATCTGTACTCACTTAAAATTTTCATCTTTTAAAGCTGGGGTGTTTTCGATATATTGTACTTCCCCTGGATGAAGAAATTGCCACCTAGCATTGCCAGGTGGCGCAGGAAGCAGTATTTGTACTGCTAAGTCTTATAGGTTTTAGATGTTGACAGTAATGGTGAGGAACTTATACTGAA
The DNA here is from genome assembly GCF_055824585.1 of Amblyomma mixtum. Classification (NCBI taxonomy): domain Eukaryota; kingdom Metazoa; phylum Arthropoda; class Arachnida; order Ixodida; family Ixodidae; genus Amblyomma; species Amblyomma mixtum. The sequence goes on along the minus strand of NC_143015.1, from coordinate 130,005,390 downwards.
GCCAATAAGCCCAATGTCTCGTGTGACACCGTTAAAAGCGCTAATTGGTGAGTAGTTCCACTTAATACTAAACCACGTCATCGAAATCATTCCTACTGTAACGGGGGGTTTAGTACGAGGTACTGGGGCGACGGGAATGGCAACGGCAGCAGTCCGGGATCAGGTCGGCGAAAGGCACACAAGCGTAGCGCTGGCCAAAGACTCTCTAGAGCACTGTCACCTCGTCTTCGTCTTTGCAAAACCATCAGACGCATCTTCTTTAGCCTTACAATCGCCCCGGGGACAAGAGGAGCCATCCTGGCGACTTAGGATGATGGCAAGACGGCGGGGTCGTAGTAGGGCTTGAGGCGCTGCATGAACGGTCTCCCGTCCTCGGCGGCGGAGATCAGGAGACGGCGTGAGGGGTTCCACGACATAATTAACCGGAGAGGTGCGCTCCAGTACACGGTAGGGACCATGGTACTTTGCCAGAAATTTTGAGGAGAGACCGGGAGTGCCTGAAGGAATCCAGAGCCACACAAGTGCTCCAGAAGAATAGTTCGGTGAGGTTTGGTCTTGGTCGATGCGGGAGCGCTGGCGATACTGGGTGTCAGTCGTGAGTGAGCGGGCGATTTGGCGGCAGGCTTCGGCGTGTTGCGCAGCTTGGGAAACAGGCCGATATTCAGATTCATCAGGGTGGTAAGGGAGAATTGTGTCGATAGTAGCAGAGGGTTGGCGGCCGTAAAGTAGGAAGAAAGGAGAGAAGCCGGTGGTGGACTGCGTAGCGGTATTGTACGCATAAGTAACGTACGGAAGAACTAGATCCCAATTCGTGTGATCAGAAGCGACGTACTTGGAGAGCATGTCTCCGAGGGTTCGGTTAAATCGTTCAGTGAGGCCATTGGTCTGCGGATGATAGGCGGTGGTAGTTCGGTGAATCGTGTTGCACTCTTTGAGAAGCGCCTTCACCACCTCAGATAAGAACACGCGGCCTCGGTCACTGAGCAGTTCACGAGGTGCACCGTGACGAAGGATGAATCGGTGCAAAATGAAGGAGGCAACGTCCGTCGCTGTGGCAGCCGGAAGGGCAGCAGTTTCGGCATATCGTGTAAGGTGATCCACCGCGACAATAGCCCAACGGTTGCCGGCTGCAGTGTAGGGAAGCGGACCGTATAAATCAATGCCAACGCGGTCGAATGGGCGTGGAGGGCATGGTAACGGCTGCAGCTCAGCAGCAAAACGATGGGGAGGTGTCTTGCGACGTTGGCAGGGAATGCATGAGCGTACGTACTTCATGATGAAGGTGTACATTCCGCGCCAGTAGTAGCGCAGCCGTATGCGGGTATAGGTCTTGAAAACGCCCGCGTGACCACTGTGGGGGGCAGCATGGAAATATGCGCATATCTCCGAGCGTAAGTGGCGTGGAATAACGAGCAGCCACTTGCGACCTTCGGAGCTGTAGTTACGGCGGTAAAGTAGGTTGTCACGAATCGCAAAATGGACAGCTTGGCGGCGGAGCGCACGTGACGGGGAAGCAGCCGTCGGGTTGGCGAGAAAGTCGAGTAGGGAAGCGATCCACGGATCCATGCGTTGCGCTGAAGGCATGTCGCTGAGACGAAGCAAGGGCAGAGAAGCGCCGGAGGTGGAAAAGGTGGAAAGGCTGGCGATCTCGGCTGGAAGGGGGCAGCGTGACAGTGCATCGGCGTCTTGATGCTTGCGGCCGGTACGATACACGACGCGGATATCATATTCTTGCAAGCGAAGGGCCCATCTAGCGAGGCGGCCGGAGGGGTCTTTCAGGCTGCAAAACCATCAGACGCATCTATAGTCAGTACGGCGTATGGCAGAGGCAGGCACTTGCGGTGCAGAAAGATAGAGGACGGAGTGAAGAGGACAGTGTCGTCGCGAAGAGGGCCGCAAGAAAGGGGTACGAGGACAGAAGAGCAGGGAGGCAGGTCAATGTCTTCGGCAACGAGGGCCTTAACACAGGCACCAGAAGGGGGGGCAGTGTCCAAGACAGCTTCGGGCAGGTGAGAGAACTCGATTTCAGCTCGAGCACAATCGATGATAGCAGCATGGCGCGATAGGAAATCCCAGCCCAGGATAACAGCATGAGAACAGCAGGGCAATACGACGAATTCGACGGCATAGATGGTCCCCTGGATGACAACGCGAGCGGTACACGCTGCTGACGGCTGGATGTTCTGAGCGCTGGCAGTGCGCAGTGAGAGTCCAGCAATTGGCGTCCTTACTTTTCTTAAAGAACTACACAGCTTTGCGTCCATGACGGAAACCGCAGCACCAGTGTCGACAAGCGCCATGACAGAAACGCCGTCGACGGAAATTTCAATGAGGTTAGCGGCTGACGGATGAGGCCTTTCGAAGTTCGTTGTGGACGCAGTTCTCACCTCAGGAACTGCGGCGCCTAGTTTTCCTCCTGGTTAGCGGTGGGGCGACGTCGCATAGGCGAGATAGACCGGCGTCGTGGAGAAGAGGGCCGGCGGCTGGAGAGGGTAGAACGGTCCGGCGAGAAAGTACGACTTTGCGGCGGCGCAGCTGGCACAGAGTACTGACTCGGTGGAGGCCAGTACCCAGGAGCTTGGGAAGGAATTTCCGCGTCCGGGAGACGACGGCGGCAATGCCGAGATGCATGACCTGGGAGACCACAAAAGAAGCAAATCGGCCGATTGTCCGTTGTGCGCCAATAATCGCTGACCCTTGGAGTAGGTCGACGGTAAGCCACTGGCCCTCGCAAATGCGCCGGAGGCGCATTATAGATTTGCGGCTGCGGTCTTGCGACGACATCGGCATACGTCACTGGAGCCGCGACAGGAGGCGGTCTCGCGACGGCTTCGGCATATGTGAGCGGAGCCGCCACAGGTTGTGGTCTGGCGACAACGTCAGCGTATGTCAGCGGAACCGTGACAGGTGGTGACGGATGGGCCGGTGGAAGAGCCTCAGCAATTTGTTCTTGAATTGTATGTCGGAGGGCTGGAGCCAGATATGATGGTCGGTCGTGAGCGCTCGGCAGAAAGGAAAGTTGACGTGCCACTTCTTCCCGCACGAAGTCTTTAATCTGCTGTAGCAGCGATGGGTCAGGAGCAGGCGTGAGCCCAGCAAGCGACTCAACCTGCTGTGGCCGCTGGTGTGTCAGAATCCTCTGCTTGCGCAACTGCTCAAAGCTTTGACACAGCGTGACAACTTCAGCAACGGTACGCAAGTCGCGCGCTAGAAGCATCTGAAAAGCGTCGTCATCGATGCCTTTCAAGATGTGTTGGATCTTGTCGGCTTCCGACATACGAGCGTTGACCCGCTTGCACAAGTCGACGACATCCTCAATGTAGCTAGTGAAGCTTTCACTAGCCTGCTGAGATCGTTCGCGCAATCGTTGTTCGGCTCGGAGTTGCCTGACAGCCGGCCGACCAAATACTTCGGAAAATTTAGTCTTAAAGGTGGACCAGGTTTGAATATCTGCCTCATGGTTGCGATACCAGAGGTTAGCCACACCGGCGAGGTAAAAGATGACGTTGTTTAGCTTCGTCACATCGTCCCATTTGTTGTATACGCTCACCCGCTCGTACGATGTGAGCCAATCTTCAACATCGTTCTCGTCGGTGCCGCTGAAAATGGTCGGGTCCCGTTGACGAAGGGAGCCGGCACAGATGACAGCCTGGCCCACTTGTACGGCCTGGTGTTGGACGTCCTCAGGCATCTTGCGCGTCGGGAGAGCACGACTACGGAGCTCCAGGGCCGATGTTTTTACCCCGCACCTCCACCAAATGTAACGGGGGGTTTATTACGAGGTACTGGGGCGACGGGAATGGCAACGGCAGCAGTCCGGGATCAGGTCGGCGAAAGGCACACAAGCGTAGCGCTGGCCAAAGACTCTCTAGAGCACTGTCACCTCGTCTTCGTCTTTGCAAAACCATCAGACGCATCTTCTTTAGCCTTACACTACTATCTTAGACAACCGCTGTCGGCACTGGTGACGCCAAGCCAACAAACCGAATCTTTCGCTTGATGAGCACTGTACGGCAACGATGACACAAAACGCTAGCAGTTAGGAAGCTCCGCTTAAGCAACGGTAAAAAAAAAACGTGAGTTTTAATGTAAATGCATATAGGTTATCAGAGCTGCAGTAAAATGGTATAGTGCCATCTAGGTACCGAAATGAGCATCACCTTACCGATACACTTGAGTAATTACACTATTCCTATTCCTAAGTACACTCGCAATCTAGTGGTAGGAGCGCATAATCCATAAAACAGAAATTCCCTTTTACCTGCATGTATTACTTTCCAAAAGCTTTTGTAATGTAACCTTTACTTGCCCTTGAAGGTTTGCACGCCCTAGACACGCTCACCTTACTGCAACGCTTAATAAAGGTCATTGTCTTGGTTGTAGCCACGCCCGTTGTGTAACACCCCTGAAACATGGTTCTTCTAAATGGGCCCTAGCATAACCGAACTAAATTGGGTGCTTCGGGTTACTGCTAGCATAACAAGATGCCGTTAGGCATAACCGGTGCCTCCGGCGCCATATGGTTTGAGCACGTTATATGACTCCTCCCACCTTTCCTCACCAGAACGTTGGGTAACTAGCGGTGTTGAGCACATTGTATCAAGGTGTGGCTCTTGGCCCAAGAATAATAAGAACAAAGAATTGGTAATAACGGCGCACTTCAAGGGGGTTCTCTTTCTTTCTTTTTCTGCCCTACTTTCTTTCTTGCTTTCTTGTCTTTGTTTATTTTCCCCTTTCCCCCTTTCTTTCTTTTTCCTTTCTTCTTTTCTTACTTCTTCAGCATGCACTCCTCCATGCGACGGATGGCACACTGCCAACCTACAGATTAGAGAGGATAGACACACGCAAAAAAACAACGAAAAATCCTGATAAAGGAGGGGCAGCCATGTTGCAATCTCAGACGTATACCTGCCAGCACTTAATGGCTGACGCCTTATAGGTATTTGCAGATTCGTAGCGTGAACCATCTCCATTATTCAGCTATAAAGCCTCCTGCAACGAGGCAACCCCACGATCGCGTTGAAATGCGCTTAATCACCCATCTCGAAAACTGGCGAGAGTTATTTGTATTGGTTTAGTTGAGGCCCGGCATACTGTTGTGATTTTGATTCCTTTGAGTCAAGAGTGAATGAAACTTGAAGAAACAACTTCTAGAAACTAGAAATCGTCACTGTTGCATTAAATGACTACGCTGAATTTGCCTGATTAAGCTCGATAAGCGAACAATTGCAGAGGGTCCAAGGTATCGTCACCCAACAGTTTAATTAAAAGTCTACTCCTCATTTGAGAAGACATACTGAAGCAATATCGTTGAAGGTCGTTTAACAGAGGTGCGGAATCTCTAATCATTTCATTTTTTATTAGGTCAATTAAATTAACCGGCTTCTGCAATGCTCAAAATGCACGAAACGGTTTAAATCAAAGCTTAAATGGGGCTCACTTGCAAACCACAGACGGCATAATATTCCTAGCGGTAATGTTCTCGTCCAAGACACTTTCAGAAAAAACGTTTTTCTCTTACGATCCGACAGCTCGTTGTCCCACGACACTGCTGGGCACCACAATTCCCAGCGGCATTCCCAGTCATGGCGGCAGTCGTAGTCATAGACATAGTCAGATTCACATTCATAGTCACAGTCACACACAAACAAATTATGTGTCAGAGCTGGTAAAAAGAATGGAAAATAAAAAGCACCGGCCTGTGTCACGAGTATGAAGGGGTTCTAACAGCAGAAAGAAATATATAAAATAAAATAAAAAAGCAAAGAAAAACTCTACTTCCAGCTCAATCGCTGTCAGGAGAACGCAATGGCCGCTCAGTGGATAGACATAGTCACATTCAGTCATATTCATAGTCATATTCACGGTCGTATTCACAGTCGCATTCACAGTCACAGTCACAGTCTGTCTCAGTCTCAGTCTCAATCACCGTCCTAGCAGTAGACGCAGCCGCAGCTATCATCGCTATTGCTATGAGGCTATTGCTATGAAAGCGTAAAAGCGGCCATCATGGTGTTTTTGTGCGCTCTTGTATAGGCGCCCTAAAGAACGAAATAAATAAGAGTAGTCAGTCAAAATAAACCTTTAACTACAGAAACTGTGCTGTGTGTTGATTCTTTTGACACTCGCGAATAATTTCATGTTTTCTATTTGCCGCAGTAATCATAACTGAACTAAATCACTCTCGATGTGCAAAAGTAAGGCAGTCTACCTCGAGCCTATATCCCGCAATGTATACCCGGACAAACTTCCTAATTTTCCTTTTACCTTTTACCCTTATTACTCCTCGTGCTCCAAAGTTCTGCACTCAACATGAAGCACCTTCAGTAGGCATGCAGGGCACTAGGCCCTGTTTTCGCTGCTCTAAATTAGTGAAGATGATGCGCTATAAACATTTAAGCCTAAATTCCTCCGTTATACGGAATTCCTTCACATGCGATAAAAGGGACCCCGTGCTTTAAACTAAGCGCCCTTTTTTTGTTCTCTGCTTCTGCTGACTGGCTCTGTTTACTCTTTCGTAAAGTCTGTTTCCACTAAAACGGAAGCTACGGATGGTGCAGGTAGGTTTATAACTGTCAAAACATTTCTACAGTGACGGTGACTAATGATTATTGAAGTGACAAGAGCTTCGTGAAGGGGCTGACTCGGGCGCGCCACTTCAGAAGTCGTGATAGCCAGGAATGCAATGAATTTGCATTCAGTGAAGCGCAAGCGACTCTGGGATTTAGTTCCTGATATCTTGGGGCGAGGTATGGCTTCCAATTGAGACCGACGGATTATAGAGCCTGGATTAATTGTCCTTGGAAAGGTGCGGCTGCCGACGTGGCTTAAGTCAGCGCTGGAGTGGTGAAACGGGTTGTGAAATCAGTGCACTGTTACTCCCAAAATAGCAACGCTAGATAAAGCTTACATCTTTGCAGACCACACAAGTTTTTTATACTTATTCTCGGTAGGGGTAACGTTATGACTCTTTGCCCGACCACCGCCGCGGTGGCTCAGTGGCTATGGTGCTCGGCTGCTGGCCCGAAAGACGTGGGTTCGATCCCGGCCGCGGCGGTTGAATTTCTTTGGAGGAGAAATTCGAGGCCCGTGTACTGTGCGATGTCAGTGCACGTTAAAGAACCCCAGGTGGTCGAAATTTCCGGAGCCCTCCACTACGGCGTCTCTCATAGCCTCAGTCGCTTTGGGACGTTAAACCCCATAAACCAAACCAAACCATCTTTGCCCGACCACCTTCTTCATCTGTCGTATCCCCCCTACGTGAACGCAAGGCTACGCTAGACGGCCAAATAAATGTTTAAAGCTATTCACAAGAAAGATAAAGTGTGGTCATTCCGTGTGCAGTCATAGCAATGAAGAGTCGTACATTTTCTACCAACTCAATTTAATTGAAATAATCAATTCGCATTGACTTACACACTACTCCAATTTCTGAATCTGGCGATATGATCTATTCAACTGCTTAGAAAATGAATAAATATTACAACATTCTGCCTGTGTATCTTCTGACCCACCGTTACCTCCAATATTCCTGTTCTACTAGCTCTTAAAGAAAGCTGTTCGCTGGGGTAAGATTGATTTCTTTCAGGTGCGGCTTTTATTTGCTTTTTCCTCCCTTTGTGATACAATAAAGTTGCACGCACTCCGAGGTTCTTTTCCTCATCATTTCTTTTCTTCTTTTTTGTTCTTTCAATGTCTTCTATTTTTTGTATCACGAATGCATTTGATTTCTCGTTTCCATAAGTTTCTTGCCCAAGTATTGAGTCAAGGAAAAAAGCTGGGCTAGTTGGTGGTTGATGATCTAATTAAAGAGACAAGCGCAATAGAGTGGGACACAGTGGTAGAAACAGACAAGAAGAGCAATAAACATCAAAAGAAAATTTACTTCGACAGGAAGTACATAACTACAGTTCAACCAGATAAATCATCCAACCCAATATGGCGACCTGCACTTTATGCTCCTTCTTTTTCTGTATTATTCTCAAATCCTATTTATTTTACGCACGCGCTGTATTATATTTTACGACGCTATATTCTATTTCTTCAACATTTTCCCTATCCACTTTTTATTTCATTTTCCCCTCTTCAAAGCAGCGCCTCCGTAAATGCTTTGCCTTCCTATGGCACGTATAAAAAAAGCATTGATTGAATTTTATACGTGGCGCTAAGTCAACCTAAGCGTCGTATGGATATACAGGCAAAGACAATATTCCTATCTTCCGTTCTCCTTTATTTCTCCTCATTCCTCTCCTGTTTCTCTCCATTTTTATTTCTTTCTCTCTATCTTCCAGCCGTGCAACCAAAGCCATTACTTATACCCCTTCCGGCATCCTTATTTCAAGCAGGCGAACATGTTCCTTCCAGAGAGCCGCCGCCTCTTGCAGGCCCTTTTGTTTATTACCGCTCCGGTTGACACGGAACCGAGCTTTCCTTCCAGATACAAGACAGCCCAACTTTGTCTCCGAAGAATTGTGTGCAATGCGGGCGCCCGCGTGGAAAGCGAACCAGCGGGCCTCTTTCTAAGCGTTGTATACTGTACACCGGTTTCCTGGCAACGTCTGGGCCCTGTTACTCTTGCTTCCGTCAGACGCGGTTATTTTCGTGGAGGGATTGACATTAGCGCGAAAACAGAACACTTTCGTGCGAAGCGCTGCAAAGGAAAGCAATACGGAATGCCTTCTGTCGCGTCCATGATAGAAATAGTGTTTGCTAAAGGCGGTCGAAGATTCCAAGCTACAAGGAAGCCCGCTAAGAGAAGAATGAATGCTGCTTGTGCACGCATACGCTACCAAAGTATTGAGGAAAAAAAATTCAATCTACATCCTTGAAGACCTTGAGACTAGCAAACCAAAATGTGCATTGATCATTTTCAGGCAGTCACTGCCTTCAACATTGTTGCTTTGGGGTGTAAACAGTGACGCCAAATGAGCTTTGTATGCTTGCGTTTCTCATACGCAACGCATACGTGATATATGGTCGAGTTCGCATATGAAACGCTTAAGGCGTCGGTTTTCACTCTGAAAACAGCAAATCATGCAGGAGGCGGTTGCCTCAAATGTGAACACAGTTTTGTTTTAGGTAGTGTCAAGGTCTTTGGAATGTTTAGGTGAAAAATGATTATTTGCCAGCTTATGACCATTCTACTTTAGATTTAAGCTCCGTCATATTACGCTGATGGCGCCATCATTTACGCCTCGAAAAGCTCCTCATGAGGCCACTGGTAACCAGTCATAAGCGGTTACCAGTTTCTACCTGTCAAGCCTAACGACTTGGTAATCGAATGAAAACCGGTTATCGTCGTTTTAGTCGCCACTTTCAAGCGTGGTCTCGTAAATATATCTGGAAAACCTTGCTATGTGGTGACGTGACGAGAGCTAAAGGAATTTAGAGGTAGTGCGACTCAAAATGATGCGCTCAGTGCCCTTAAGCAGAGCTCACTTCAGCTGCAGCTAGTAGTACCACAAGCGTCGTGTACGAGTACGTAGCTGTGCCAGTTTTTGTTTTCGTGTTATCGTTCCCTTCCGGCTGTTAGAAAGGTGATGTCCGTGAACTTACTAGCTCAGCATCAGCTTGTTATTATCAGTACAGTAGAGTTGTGTTACGCAGAGGGTGTCACCTACTCTGGTGCGCAGAAGGTGCTACAACAGCCGAGGCCAAATGCGGCTGGCGCTACTACAATAGTGTACATGTATGCAGCTTGTGTTACTGGGCATAAGGTGTTACATACTCTTTCAAATGTGCAGCTGGTTCCACTAAAGAGTTGAAATTCTCCCTCTACTCTGACTACACTGGATGTGGCAGCATCTGCCAAGATAAGTATACTGCACGGAACTAAGCTGCTTCAGCGACGGAACTGCACCATGTGACCTGTCTCCTCACTTTGAATTCCGCGACACAGATTCCATTTCGGGATGCAGACCGCCCCCGCATCCCCACAATCACGCGACGGCACACTCCGACTGAGGGTTGTGCTGTCGATCGGAAGGAAAACACGGAAACTGGGAGGCGCTGAAAGCAAACAAACAAATGAAAAATACCGCGCCCACGCAGACATCACACTGGCATAAACGAATACAGTTAGAACGAAACCCTCACGGTTGCATCTGTTTATTCGTACTTTACGAATGAAGGGCACCATGGGTTTGGGGCTACGCTATTTCTGACTTTCACTACCGTATAACTGAGTCGTGTGCAAATCAAGCTGTTCTCTCTCTTTCCTTTTATTATTTCATTTAGTCCCCTAAAGGGAACGAGAAACGTTTCCGGGTTGTTATTTTTAGCTGAGCCCGAGTTTTCAGATGTCTGAGCACGTCTCGACTTTCAAAGGCGAGTGGCCGGAAAACGAATTAAACGAACGACGCTTTAAAAGAAGTGCAACAGAAAAAGAGGAAAGGAATGACGAGGAAAGGACAATTTTGGTTGGAACGTGAAATAAAAGGGGGCGGTGGGTCGACGGAGAAGGCTGCGTGGTATGCAAGTCTCGCGAGATAATGGTACAAGATAGGAGGCTGAAGGAGAATCTCTTGGAAGGCGTCACTCATTTTGTCGTATGAACGTAGAAAGTGACGTCGGCGGCAAACTAAGGTCTTGAAGTCATACTCTGTCTTTTATTACGAAAGCAATACTACTTGCACTTTCACGCCTTTGCCGTGCCGCGGCGGTGACCACCATCGTGCCGCGGCGGTGACCACCATTGACCTTCATTTCACCTTGATTGTATTAGATTAGATTATATTGGATTAGATTAGATTGGATTGGACTGGATTGCACTGGATTGGATTGGAATGGATTAGATTAGATTACATTGGATTGGATTGCATTGGATATGAGTGGATTGCATTGGTTTGGATTGGAGTGGATTAGAGTGGATTGGAGTGGAGTGGATTGAATTGGATTGGATTGGATTGAATTGTATAACCGATGCATCACCACAGGTCTAACCACAAGCACCACCCCCAGCTACACTACCAGCTGTACCATGGCGTAGGTACGGATATTGCTTTCGCAATTGCCGGGCTTAACCAAGCTAAGCCACAGCCAATTTTTTTGTTAATGAAAGCGCATTGCGCTATATGTTGTAGCAAGCGAAATTTTAGACATCAGGGCTGACAGTGTATATAACCTCAAGAACGCCGGTGGGGATATTGCTATAAGGCCATAATAGCACTTGTGCTTTTAAAATATTACGATTTCTGACATAGTTGATTTCGATTTTTACACGCGAAGATGGTGTCTCGTCCGTACCCATCGCAACGGGTGGGGTTAATAGGCCTGTTAGGCCCAAATACGCAGCAGAAGAAAAACAAATAGCAATCAAGAGACATAAGTTGAACGCCCTGTTCTTAGACGACATGAAGTAGCGTCCCCTGTCTTACTCCAGTTGCGAATACCGCGGAACTAAATAGTAATATTTCCTTTGTAATTGAGACAAACATTGAAGTACGGCGAGACGCTGCGTGAACACATTATAGCTATGATCTACTATTCTTACATGACACGTAATCTACCTTGTAAAACGTTAGCTGAGCTCATGCCGGCCAATTCAGGCGGCCATGAAAAATCAATGAGATGAACCAAACATTGAAAATTTTCGCAGTAATTTTGAATGTTTAGTGCTTTGCGGCTGGTGGTTCCCGCGGGGACAAACTGACCTTGTAATATGGACAATTCAGAGCGTTGGAAACTATTTTCTGGGCTTGGTGAGCCATGCCGCAGTGAAAGGTCTCCGTAATAATTTTCACTACTACAAGTTGTTTAATGTGTGCCGACGTCGGATTTAGGCATAGAATTGAGGTGTACGGCATATCATCTCTGTACGTGAATGTTACTGCACTTGGACTCGACTGAAATGCAACAGTGCCGTGGCTAGGAGTAGAACCCGCAGCCTCGTGCTGTATAGCAGAGCTCCATATGCCACTGATCCGCCACTTCCGTGCTGGCTCGTAACAGCGTGTCGCGCTGGTAGCTATGCCGCGAATTGGTAGAGAAGCTTAGAAATGAGACACAGAAAAAAAAAAACGGTCAGCTCTGCGAGTGGTAACATACGGACGGAAAGCTGAATGAGCCGCTGACGCTCGCAAAGGAAGCTTTTTTTCGCGAGCAAAAGGGAACCCGGCTAAATAGGGCGCTTGATGGGAGAAAAAAAACATCAAAAGACCTCCAGACTGGCTCATTGTGTTTGTGTGTTTGGGCTGATGGGGCTCTATCGCCCTCGGGAAAATATTGGCATCAGCGAAGCTTTGCGCGTTAGCCGCTAAGTACAGTGTGCTGCATGGCGTTGACAGCGAAGAGACAAAAAATGGCGTCAGTATGCCCCGCGTGCAAGGATCGTGGCAGAGTATAAAAAAACCAACGAAAAAAAAAAAAGAAGACTGCGCTCATATAATCACAGCCGCGTTGTCAGGAAATAGAGCTGGGTGCCAGATTACATGGCCCATTGGCCCCAAATGGGGCAGGCGTATGTGCGCGTGTTTCTGCCTTCTGAGTGCAGTGAGAGATGAGATTAAGGAGGCGATATCGAGGCCGGGGGGAAGTGGACGCCATTTTGGCGAGGCAAGCGAAAGAAAAGGACAGTCCTTAACGGCTTGGTTAAGGAAGGGAGATAAGGTTTCGCGCTTTCAGGGTACTTGGAGATAACGACAAGAAAGGCTAAGAAAGAGGGAGATTGAATGTTCTGAAGGCCATACTGTTGTTTAGATACTGAAGCAAAATCGAGCAAATAGAAACCCCAGATGGCTGGCTGCCAGCGTTGGCTGTTCCATATAGAGACCTTGAAACTAAGTTCCTGAAAGATATCGATAATGTCAAAAGCAGGATAGATAACTAGTTAGAGGTGTTAGTGCAGTGCTAGAGAAAGGTTTTGTTAATTTATTTATCCATTTATTTTGATATTTACTTAGCCCTCCCAATATATACTCTATGTGCCAAAAGTAACAGGCAACGCGACTTGTTCCTCGGCCGTATATTAGTTTGGTTTTATGGTTGGTTGGTTTTATGGGGTTTAACGTCCCAAAGCAACTAAGGCTATGAGGGACGCCGTAGTGGAGGGCTCCAGAAATTTCGACCACCTGGGGTTCTTTAACGTGCACTGACATCGCACAGTACACGGGCCTCTAGAATTTCGCCTCCAAAGAAATTCAACCGCCGCGGCGGGGATCGAACCCGCGTCTTTCGGGTCAGCAGCCGAGCACCATAACCACTGAGCCACCGCGGCGGGTTGGCCATATTATTAAAGACTTTACAGCATCACTAATGATAAAACAAGAGCAGATGGTTTAGCGTAGCTAAGCGCGGAATATCGTGCCGTAAAACTGCTCACTGTGGGCACTTAAGGTCCTCAAGGGCTAAAGACATGTAATCTAAAGGCCTTAACCATAAAGGCCTTCTACCTAAACACCTTTACCCGGAAGGCAACTACAATGAAACCCTTCACCCTAAAGACATTTACCATAAGGCCTTGACCCCAAAGGTCTCTGACCCCAAGGCATCCACCCTAAAGGCCTTTACCCTGAACGCATTTACCTTGATGGCCTTTACCCAGCTTAAGGCCTGCCAAGTGTACACACCTAGAAGGTTGCAAACACCGCGTTGGGCAGGTGGGCCGCCAGTCACAAAGCATGCTTCAAGGACGTACAGTCCGCGTCACCTTTCTGTAGAGCGCTATGGCGGCGTTCTTTGTTGCGTAAAAACTGCCACTTTGTCGCAGTTTATACGATTTAGAGGCAACGCTTGTGCTCAAGTAGAGCCCAGTAGACTTGAAACATGGTGATCACGGTCACCTTGCTTTGAAAGCTTGGGTTGCTTTCTACTTTAGTTTTTACTGCGTCCGCCGCCGTGGCTCAGTGGTTATGGTGCTCGGCTGCTGACGTACCGGGTAAGGAACCCGATCTGGATGTGGTCTATACCTTCAAAGATATTGCAACTTACTATAAGGATAGTCATCGCCTTCACCGCCGCCCATATAAAGGCCTCAAAACGGAGGATGAGTGGCTCCTTCTCCGCCTTCTCACCAATATATTGATTGCTGTGCCCGGAAGCCCTAAAACATTCTGACCCTTCCTTTAACGGCTGCTGCCCGCACTGTAGAGCGTTGTCGAATTCGGACAGCTATCATATAGTGTGAACCTGCTACTCCAACCCGGCTATTCCCCTCATCCCCAACCCAACCTGTTAGGACTGGGAGGCGACCCTGCTCGGCTCCCATGATTTACAGGCCCAACAAGCCTTAGTTGGGTGCGCCCGGGGACGGTCACCGCCACTGGGGTCCCAAACTAGGGACCTCCACCTAGTGCTTCTAAGGAGCGGTTCCTTACGATCTGATACAAGCATACCTCCTGCCCCTTCCCGATAGATGTTTTCACCACCACCCAAAAGACACAGTTTCGATCCTGGCCGCGGCGGCCCGTGTACATATGCGATGTCAGTTCACGTTAAGGAACCACGGATGGTAAAAATTTCCGGGGCCCTTCACTACGGCGTCCCTCATAGCCTGAGTCACTTTGGGACGTTAGACCCCATAAACCATACACCAACCTGATTTTATTGCGCGGAGCACACTGCTCCAGCGCTCTACACAAGGGTGACGCAAACTGTAGGAATGCCTGAAATAGGAAAACTCGTCTAGTAGTGACCCGCCGCAGTGGCTCGGTGGTTAGGGGGCTCGGATACTGAGCCGGAGAACCTGGGTTCGAATCCTGCCGCGGCGGCCCCGTTTCGATGGAGGTGAAACGCAAAAGGCGCCCGTGTGCTGTGCGATGTCAGTGCGCCTTAAAGATCCCCAGGAGGTTCGTATTATTCCGGAGCCCTCCACGAGGGCACCTCTTTCTTCATTTCTACTTTCACTCCTTCCTTCAGTTCTTCCCTTACGGCGTGGTTCGGGTGTCCCCCGAGATATGCGAAACAGTTGCTGCGCCATTTTCTTTCCTCGAAAACAAATTTTCATTCTTTTTTCAATTTTTTAATAGCGCTACCACACTAAAATGTCTCGGCACGCGAGGACAAAATTTCTCCTTACCGCACAAAGATTTATAAATTAAGAACTGCCATAAGTGTTCCGCTACGGAGCTAAAAACAAACGGATTGCCTGGTGTTACTTTTAGCAAAAACGGTTAATCACAGAGTACGTAAATTACAGAATACGTAAATTACAAGGAATAAAAAGAAAATGAAGCGGCGGTTTCTACGATACGCCAGAGAGGGTAAAAAAATGCACAGAAAGCAAATACTGGACGCTGATTTCATCGAGAGACTATGGAAAGCAGTGCAGCATGAAAATGCAGAATATTTAAGCCTTTATATTCGTGTTTGAAGATTCGAAAAACTTTTGAGAGAGGGAATAGTCAACACGGAATAATAATAGAACCGGCACACCTGAGCACCTGACTTGAAAAACTTGCCGGTTCATTCATTAAAGGAGACGTGCTTGCAAATTCCAGATAGAGTATTATCAAAGTTGAAATAACTCTTGAAGAATAGGGCACTTAGCTAGAAACAGATTTCTTTTGCTGCAGAAGTACTTTAGTCTGGACTAGTTGGCGTTACATAATAGGAACCAGCCAATAAACGAACACCACGCAGAAAGGAGCCCACTCCTAGCTCGTCGCGATAATGACAATGATAAAAAAATTCAAACCTGGCACATCAGCAGAGAGCATTAGGGAGCAATACGAAGTAATAGGGTTTTAAAAAGACCAGAAGGAATGGAGAGGTAGAGAAGGAACTGTTCCTGCCATGAAATTAAATTTAACGCTGAGGTTCCAAGAAGTGAGGACGGAGAATGCGTAGCTTACATGAAGTGTTCGCACGTATTTAAATTGCACTTCACAATTCTAAGCCTAACAGTGTCTACCTTAATGCCCCGCACGTCGCACCCGCTTGCACCTCCCCCCCCCCCCCCCCCCCCCCCCCCCCGCTTTTCAGCCGCTGCTCCAGCCCAGTTCAAGAGCAGCTTATCGCAAACAACGATTGCCTAGCAGTTTTTATAACCCTTGTACTTTTCTCAGAACTCGATGATGAAATCTTGAGAGTCAACGAACAGCGTTTGCACTTGCCTCATTTTTCTGCTATTAATGGAATCAATTCACCTGAACGCATTGAACAGGATTGAAAAGTCTAATAAGCTGCAGATTGATAATAAGATTTACATCAGAACTGCGTTGACAACTTTCAGAAAAATCTGAATGCAAGTACGGAGTATGATTAAATTATTACTTGCGCAGTGGTCCCCGACACCATAGAACTTTTTTTGCTTTTATAACTTCTCCGTCGTGTTAGACAACCGACTGCTCTCACTATGGAAAGTTGGAGTAGTTACATGCAGCGTTAAACTTAAAAAGGACCATAGACACCTGCTTTTAGCAGTACGATTTCGTCTCTGTTATGATGCGAGGGAGAACAGAATATACGGAGTGTGTCACCTAAGATTTGCTCAATTTTTAAAAATAGGCTTTTTGAGTTAGAGGAGCGGTATTTTTCGGCAAAGTATTGTCAGCGATGGAGTACATCAGAATACAAATAAGATGTGCTAACTAGCAGGCTGGTTGACAAATACTGAATAGTTAACTTTTTACCTATTACTGTTATACTCCTTAAATGTTGAGAAGCGTGTAGCCCACCACAATTAATATTGTCACGACCAGAGGAGCCGCGAAGGTAGGCGTCGACAAGAACCCAAGACTGGGAGCCTTCTTTTAATTATAGAGCCAGCTTCCAAGACACCAAACAGAACAAGCGCGCCGCGAGAGTCCACCGCCGCTTCGTCGTCGACTTCGATTCAGCGCGGAGGCCGCGCGGCGCGTTAGGCGCGTGGCATTATTCCCCCCCCGCGAAAGAAAACATCGTCTCGATGTGGAATGGGGTATGTACAGTGAGAGGAGGAGGAGCAAAAACAAGAAGAATAGGGGTGAGGTGAACTATACAACGTGCGCTAAATGAAATGCGGCGAGAGTCAAGGTCACACGTGGGGTAAGGGGAAAAAGGTAAGAAACACAGCGTGAACGCAGCGCTCAGTCACGCGAAAAGTACGGCTTTAAGCGCACTACATGCACAATTTCAGGCCGTTGACGCGGAGGGCCGACGATCACAGTGCCATGGGGTACAACTTCGTAGTTGACGCTGTTCAGGCGGCGCAGGACTCTGTACGGGCCAAAGTACCTATTTATAAACTTTTCGCACAATCCCTTGCGGCGCACGGGTGTCCACACCCACACGTGGTCGCCGGGCTCGTAGTGCACGTCCCTGTGCCGAAGGTTATAGTGTCGGGCATCGGCGGATTGCTGGTCCTTGATGTGCAAGCGGGCCAGCTGACGGGCCTGCTCTGCTTGTTCCACGAAGTGGCCTGCTTCAGGGGGGAGCTCTGCGTCGCCATACGGCAGCATGGCGTCTAGCATCATGCGGACCTCTCTGCCATACACGAGACGGAACGGGGTGAACTGGGTGGTTTCCTGCGTCGCGGTATTATATGCGAAGGTGACGTACGGCAAGACCTCATCCCAGGTTTTGTGTTCAACGTCGACGTACATCGAAATCATGTCCGCCAATGTTTTGTTGAGCCGTTCCGTTAGACCATTGGTTTGGGGATGATACGCTGTTGTTGGTCGATGCGCAGTATGGCTAAGCGTTAAGACGTCTCGTAGAAGTCGGGCTGTAAACGCCTTGCCTCGGTCAGTAATGATGGACGATGGGGCGCCGTGTCTAAGCACGATGTCGTGCATAAAGAAGTGGGCAACTTCGGCGGCAGTACCTCGAGCAAGGGCCTTTGTTTCAGCGTAGCGGGTCAAGTAGTCTGTGGCGACTACGATCCACTTGTGGCCGGACGACGAGAGAGGAAATGGCCCCAGAAGGTCCATGCTGACTTTGTCGAATGGTATTTGTGGTGGCTCGATGCACTGAAGCAGTGCAGGAGGCTTCAGCGCGGGTTTTTTCCGCCGCTGGCATTGCCGGCATGTCCGGATTCGGGATAAGGTGCGTGTAACTCCAATGTGGCCGGAAGTCGGTTCATCATGGCAGGCAAGGCGGACTTCATCCCGGAGATCGGATGGTATGACGAGCAGGTAAGTTGTCGGACTTGAAGTAGAGTTCTTTTTATAAAGCACCCCTCTCCGCAGGCAGAACGATGATAGTCCACGAGCTAGGTAACGTGGTATTGCAGGGCGCCCGCCTTCGAGATGTTCGATGAGCAGACCCAGCTCGGCGTCGGCACGCTGTCTGGAAACGAGCTCAGACGTGCTGACCGCTCCAAGAAAGCTATCATCATCGGTGGTGCCTTCTGGAGGAGGTTCGACGGGAGCGCGTGACAAGCTGTCAGCGTCGGTGTGCTTCCTGCCTGACTTGTAGGTGACGGTGAAATCGAATTCCTGCAGGCGTAATGCCCAACGTGCTAGGCGGCCGCAAGGGTCCTTTAAATTTTTCAACCAGCACAGCGAGAGGTGGTCGGTGACGATACGAAACGGTCTACCATACAGGTATGGGCGGAACTTAGCGGCGGCCCAGACTACCGCCAAAAATTCTTTTTCCGTAGTAGAGTAGTTAAACTCAGCGCGCGACAGTGCGCGGCTGGCGTAGGCAATTACTTTGTCGACGCCATTTTGCCGCTGTACTAGAACAGCGCCAAGACCGACGTTGCTCGCATCCGTGTGCACCTCCGTGTCAGCATCTTCGTCGAAATGTGCCAGGATGGGCGGCGATTGGAGTCGGCGTCGTAACTCGTCGAAGGCAGTCTGCTGTTCGTTGCCCCAGGAAAATGACGTGTCATCACGGGTTAGGAGTGTCAGGGGGCTGGCGAGCTGGGCGAAGTTTCTAATGAAGCGGCGATAGTAGGAGCACAGGCCCAGGAAGCGTCGGACTGCTTTTTTGTGGACGAGAACCGGAAAGGCAGCAACGGCAGCAAGCTTCTCTGGGTCAGCGCGGATTCCGTCAGCACTAATGACGTGCCCGAGGAACTTCAATTCGGTGAACCCAAAGTGGCATTTTTCTGGTTTGAGGGAGAGGTGGGGGGATCGAACGGCTTCGAGGACAGTCCTGAGGCGGTGCAGATGTTCCGTGAACGTTGCGGAAAAAATGATGACATCATCAAGATAAACAAGACAGGTCTGCCACTTCAAACCGGTGAGAACGGTGTCCATCATTCTTTGGAACGTGGCAGGAGCACAGCAGAGCCCGAATGGGAGGACACGAAATTCATACAGCCCGCCCGGTGTGATGAAGGCGGTTTTCTCGCGGTCCCTCTCATCAACTTCTATCTGCCAATAACCACTTCTGAGGTCGACCGAAGAGAAGTACTTGGCTTGACGAAGTCGGTCGAGGGAGTCGTCGAGGGAGGGTCGAGGGAGTGAGACAGGTGGGGCTGGCTGCAGGGACGGTCGTAGGCAGGGCGGGCAGTGGCGTCGCCATGAGTGGAATGGTAGTTGAAGGCGCGCTGACAACAGGGAGGGCCTCGGGGGACGGCCTCGGATCCTCCGGCTGGCACGATGGACGGGGGCGGTCACAAGAGGCGGGCGCGCCGAGTCGTCCTCAGGAGTAGGGAGCATCGGTCGCACCTCCACCAGTGTCACGACCAGAGGAGCCGCGAAGGTAGGCGTCGGCAAGAACCCAAGACTGGGAGCCTTCTTTTAATTATAGAGCCAGCTTCCACGACACCAAACAGAACAAGCGCGCCGTGAGAGTCCACCGCCGCTTCGTCGTCGTCTTCGATTCAGCGCGGAGGCCGCGCGGCGCGTTAGGCGCGTGGCAATATACGTACTAGTTTTAAGAATTTCGAAAACGCGGTTACCCTCGGCGCTGTGGCCCAACAAATTTTGGCTACATCACGCCAAAATACATGCACTTTCGAGAAGTATGCAGGCAAAGCAACCTCTCCAGTGCTCGTAACTCGTAGAAATAGCCAAAATTTGTCGGTCCACAGCGCCGAGAGTAAGTGCGTTTTCGAAATACTAAAAACTCATACGGATATTGATTACGGAGGGCTACACGCCTCTCAATAATTAAATCGCCTAACAGTAATAGTTAAATAGTTAACTATTCATTATTAGTTAACCAGCCTGCTAGTTAGCACGTCTTAGTTGCATTCTGATGTGGTTCACCGACAATGCTATGCCGAAGAAAGATCTCTTTTAACTAAAAAAGCCTATTTTTATGTTATGGAAGGTCTTGGGTGGAGCACTCTGAACATATGACCGCGTGGTGTTCGCCCACGACCGTCAAATTGTTTTTTATTTCATTTATTCTCTCATCATCTTAGTAATTTGGCGGTTTGACTGGAGGCAACCCCCTTACAAAAGTTGTGAACGCTTGACTTATTTTAAGAAAAGATGATCTTGGCTTCGGTACTCAGGCACGCTCGGGCAATAGCCGCCTGCTCTGACAATAACGCATTCCTGGTATGTATTCCTGCTCATGAGGGCATTCCGGGTAATGAGGCTGCTCAGAGCCTCACTCGATACTAATACACCCTAGCAACTCTGGAAGTGCCCCTGAATGGGAATAAAGACCCTGTCATAACGTATAAAGAAATAAACACCTATACTGGATAGGAGAAGACTCTCACTTCCGGATAGATCACTCACTCCAAAAGAGTGTAAGGCCTGGAGGAGGCTTCAGATCGACAGATTCTTTCCATACTCTATACTACACGAAGAAGGCACTGGGGAGCCTGAGCTCTGCAGTAGCTGACACTGAATGACTTCGCAAAATCACGTAATTTGGGAGTGTCAGGATTCTCCCGGGGCTAAACCAGATAGCATCCCAGACCTTGCCACGTGGGCAAAGCTGATCTGGAGCCACGACCTGAATCAGCGAAGACTCATGAGCCATCAGGTGGAGACAGCTTACTACAAGACTTCATCCGTGGTCTCCGGTGCTGAGAGCTGTATGAGGCACCCCCTCCAAACAAATTGCTGCGCCTAGACCGTGAGGCCCTATGACGGGAATAAATTTCATTCATTCATTCATTCATTCATTCATTCATTCATTCATTCATTCATTCATTCATTCATTCATTCATTCATTCATTCATTCATTCATTCATTCATTGTCTCATCCGGTTACGGTTTCAGTTTCAGCAACCGAACGATGGCTCTGACGTGTAAGGTGCGTTTAAGTCACGTAAGGGACAAATGAAGAAACCACAGTGTAACCACTGACACGTCATTTGTTATTAATTACAGCTCTTTAAGCTGGCTGGCGTACGCGTAGTAGTGAATTATAACTATGTATGAGCAGTTATACTGCAGTATTTTTCATGGTTCCCAGGACCTAAAAACACTTTGCACGTCGCGGCCATTGTTCGATTGTTGGAACAGAAAGAGCTCCAAGAAGAAATTTAATTACAAATTATTTAGCGGTCGTAGGCGAATACCGAGAGAGGATTCATGTATACTAACGTCGAACGATGCATTTTAAACGAGAAACGTACACGCAAGTAAAAATTAACTCCGTTAAGGCACATAAATAGCTATTGTCACTTTGCATTATTGGGTAGAAACAAGAATGTTTTCCTTTTATTTTTGTTGTGGATTTTTTTGACACATTTTGCAGATAGTCTGATATTGATTCGGCGCATATCAAGTTGTGCACCTTTGCTCTTTTCAAATCGATTGAATGTTACGACATGGCGGCATGTGTGCATACAATGTAACGACTCGGTGGTCGTCACTTAAGCACCGGAGATGTAAATGTCCTCTTATGCGCGACCTTTGAATATACTGTGGTGAAGTAATTTACATGAACCCTTCTCCGACAGCATTGACAATTCGGTTTAAAAGTGAACATCATAAATTTACCCACTAATGGAGGTTGCTCATAAATAAATGAAAATCTTTTAAGCTTTGTTTTGCACGGGTGGTCATCATCCCGTCGAAACTTCAACGACGAGAAAATGTGTCGCCATCTGTGCTTTCATAAACGAATCATTGCGACCTACTTCAGTTGGCCGTGAGGAGCAAGGATGCTAATTAAAGCGGTCTTCCTTCCACAGGAACAGCGAATAGTTATTTTAACGTGAAATGGAAGGTGAACTGTGCGCAACTGTTTCCCTAAAAAGCGGAAATGCTCGGCTTCAAAGCACGGCTAGTAAGAATGTGTTTAAAAAAATGCGAGAGCGATCGTATTTAAAATTCAGTCATATTGAATTCATGCAGGAGATTCGTACTAATACTGTAACAACATTCACTCATACAGGAGCAGTTAAGGTTGTTTTTCGTAGTTGAAAGCGGTTTTTGCTTTAATCATTTTTATTTTCGTATATTCACGACCATTAATATACATGGTCTAGGCAGGAGTGGCATCTGTGACAAAATATGAATTCATAAATAGCATTCATATGAAAGCATAAAAGGAGGAAATTGATGCAAGTCAATGAAGCGGAAGGGAAAAAAAAGAAGAAATTTTATGACGAGCGAAATACAATCAAGAACGCAAGAATTGACTCTCCAGTTCTTTGACAATGACGCTTGCTGCTGAAGAATGCGAAGGCAAGGAATTCCACCCCCTGATACTTATGAGGAAAAACAAAACTGTGTCTGAAAGTGTTTGTTCTCAGGGAAATCGTATTCAAGGACTGAGGCTGTGTGTGTCTCGTCTTCCTGATAAAATGCGGCTTTACGCAAACCGGGAAGTTCAATTTCAAATTACTTGAGAGGCAGTTGCACAAAACTGTGAGCCATCTGAATTTTCTCATGACGTAGCCAGAAATCCGTTTCTGTTGAACAGTTTACAAGAAACCTTTTCGTTTGCATCTGGCTCTCACAGTAACATATTCAAATGCAATTTTTTTCCCCCGGGTTTCACTAAATTCAATCTTTGGGTGATGAAGTGCATGTCAGTTGGAAACGCTTTCTGCCAAACTCTCACTGGAAAGTGCAGCGTAGGCACTCCTTTCGAACACTGGGCACGTCCTCGAGCAGCGTCAGGCGTCTTCGACGTCCAACTGATTACCGATGCGAGACACGGGCAGACCTGTTCGAGTGGTTCAGAGGTTCCCACTGAGTGCATGCTAAGTAGAAATTGGTAGCGTGTCCGCGACTGCTTCCATAAGAAAGAAATGCATCTGCACCCTACATTCTGAAAGCGCCAAGACATGCCATTTGAAAACAATTCAAATACCTTCGAACGCTTAAGGAATCTTCAAATTTCAGAAAAATTGGGTGACGTAAGTTTGTAAAATGGGGTATTGAGCCATTCGTTCAGCGGCTGAGTATGTGCGCGCCGGTTTCGAGTTGATAACAAAACTTGAGAAACACACCCTTGGCGCTCACTGCAGGCAGATTTTGATTGTTTCTGCTTGAAAGCTTGCGGAATTCGAAGTGTTGTCAGAAGACTATCAGTGGGCTTCGTATTCCTCAATATGCTTTTTTTACAGTCAATCTAACTCTTAAGTGTTTTTTTCTTTGTGGTTCGGAAAACTATTTTCAGCTGTGAAGCGTTCCATTTGAATGATCGCCTTGAGCAAAAGAACATTAAGACTGAAAGTTAGAATATATAATAAAAATTAGAATACGGTTTTGTGTACGTTAGTACGGTTAGGCTACCACTTATTCAACTACGAAGAACGGTGAGAAGCGTGAAAATATTTGCTTTATATGTTTAATGCACCTCAACTAGGAAACAATTCGATCACAAGCTGACTTGGAGATGAGCAAAGACTGCATTATTTTTATACGCCTCCACTAAACCTGGTGGAGTAATATGAGAGTAGGTTATCCATTTTAACCAGGTGAGCTCGGAAGAAAAGAAAGATGAAAAGGAAGTAGTTGAAAAGTTGTAGAAGGTAGAATTGATATACAAGCGTTTCTGGTTTGGTTTAATGGGGTTTAACCTCCCAAAACGACTCAGACTATGAGGGACACCGTAGTGGAGGGCTCCGGAAATTTCGACCACCTGGGGTTCTTTAACGTGCACTGACATCGCACAGTACACGGACCTCTACAATTTCGCCTCCACCGAAATTCAACCGCCGCGACCAAAATCGAACCCGCGTATTTCGGGTCAGCAGCCGAGTGCCATAACCACTGAGCCACCGCAGCGGCCATAGAGGCGTTTCTATTGGAAATCAGAGAAAAAGGAACTTTGGAGCATTTGAACCCAGTATTTCGCATGTAAACCTGTAAATGTCTGTTTTTTAGTTAGTGGAGGCAAGCGCAACATTTTGTGACGTTCTGAAAATAGGCTTCCCGTTAAGGTGACCACGATACAAGCCCGCAAATTGAGGGATCCACTGTTAAGCACAAATAGCTCTGTTAAATTTGCTGCCTTCCTTCAGTCGTTCTGAACGGACCACCCATTGGCAAACCTGCTTCGGTACTGCACGAAATTGCTGATTCGGCGCATAAAAGAATACACTCGAGGTAAACCGGAGGAAGGGTGGAATAAAAGGCAGCAGATTTGTTTTTATCTCATCGCCCCTAGGGAAGGAGCTCTTCAAAGCGCTTCCAGAGGACCCCGCAGGGAGGGACCCAATAAATCGGCAGGAAGATGGGGACAGGGACTCCGCTGAGACATGTATAGGCGAGTGCTTAGGGAAAAAAGGGGAAAAAGCAGTAGAAAAGAGGTCTTCGGGTAAAACAAAGAAGCAGAAAAAAAGAAAGAAACGGACTACTAAGTATGCGAAGAAGTCTTCGCCTCGGCTCCTGGACGGCATAGAGGGAACCGGCAGCCTGACAAAAGGCTCGCCTGGGAAAGAAAGGGTCACACGGGAAGGCGTTGGGGAAACGGGGAACAGGATCTCTCCCAACGTTTAGCTCTCTTTTGCTTGACTCCGAAAGTCCACAGCAACTAGAAGCAAAGGATTCTGTTCGATAGACGTAGGAAGAAAAACAGAAGACAGCCAGCCTGTGAGCGTGACTCCAAGAATAGAGTGGAGAGAGATGGGCCGTCACGGAGAGAAAAGAAAAGAGAGGGTGATAACGTAAAAATGACAAAGTGCGCAACGATAACCGGAGAGCTGCTTTCTTCCAAACACGGCGCCCGGTAATGAGTACGTTTGTTCTTTTCGCGCACGGTGGTGTTCGATTTGTTTTCCTTTTATTGTTCCCTTCTTCGATGTCTTCGAAAGGAGCTTGCGCACGAATTCCTGCGGGAAGCTTGGACGCGTTCTGTTGCGATTGCAAATGTCGGCTGATGGGCGTGCAATGACAATTTATATCAATGATAGGAATCAGCCCATCGTGACGACAAGCAGAAATGGGAGCAGCGCAACTTTTTCCGCACGATTAAACAACCAGCTATGTCTGAGAAGAGCCGACTCGTAGAGAACCATGACGAAGAAAAATGGTGTCGGCCGTGACTGATTCTCACTGTCGAGTAAACTGCCTGCAGCTTAATCTTGTTATCCTGCTGCTGGCCGTAGGCGGGTTTACGGACACCTCTTGTGGGGGGTGTTACGGAGGCTGCCGTATTCGAAAAACGTATTTTATCGAAAAAACAGATAAGGCATTGTTGTTTTCGCATTCCAAAACCGCTGGTGCTTATAAGAGGCATTGCTTCAAGTTTGGTTTGTGGGGTTTAACGTCCCAAAGCGCCTCAGGCTATGAGGGACGCCGTAGTGGAGGGCTCCAGAAATTTCGGCCACTTGGGGCTCGTTAGCGTGCACTGACAACGCACAGTACACGGGCCTCTCGAATTTCGCCTCCATCGAAATTCGACCAACGCGGCCGGGATCGAACCCGCGTCTTTCGGGTCAGCAGCCGAGCGCCATAGCCACTCAGCCACCGCGGCGGCGGCGTCATTTTAAATGGGTTTTAAAGTGGTAATGATGTTTTAAACGGTTTTCTATGAAATGGACGAGCGCAAGATGTTCATTCGGTTTTACAGGAGAACCATTTATGACCACAGAAAACGCTTCTCCAGCATTCACTACTTAAGGATGTCAACAGCTAGGAGTGGTAGCGGTTATCTTACAAATACCAATTCAATTATGCTATTAAGGTTTACTCGAAGTTCGAAAATTTGACACCAGATAGTCTTGTTCTTTAAATTTTGGCGAATGTCCTTTTTGAAAGCTGTATGAAAGTCGATTGCACATTTTTGGGGCCCAAATTTCTGTACACTCTGAATCGCAATTTGGACTGGAAATTAAACCCATAGAGTACTCAGCTGAGCCACTGCGTCTAAGAAAGCCGCAGAAATTATTTTTAAAAAATTTTGCTAATACACTTTCATTGCGTTTCCAGATAAAAACTTACCTATTCGCCGTCAGGCTACGGTTTAAACTACGCGCATGTGAAAATTTATCATGCTGGAGCAAATGTACTATATAGCACGAGAGCCCGAACAGAAGCAAGAATGAATTATTTAAAAAAAAAATTGAGTACATGCACGCGCTCTTGGCCCGCGCACAGGAATCATGCTGCTTTGGAGCTTACACATATACGGCACGCCAGAGTCAGAACGCCTTAAACCCGCACCAGAGAGCTTCAAATGAATAGGGTGCTTCTGGGCTCGCGAGAAATGCGTGATCTTTGCTCAAATTCATGAATACCGCTGTAGCTAATCTCTCAGCGGCATGCACACGCACACTCAGAGACTCACATAGAAAAAAAAAAAAAACAAGAAAGCCTGACCGTGGTCTTTACTGAGAAGAGCGCTTAAGTTTTTTTTTTTAGGCGACGAATAAATTTGCCAAGCGGCTTTTCAGCGCTAAATCCCTGGTTCTGGCACTTACACTCAATTGCACGAGACAAGCCATACAGGCGAAGTGCCCGGCCTTTTGAAGACCATGATTAAAAAACCACAGCTACCTGTTCCTTAACTGCGTGTAGCTTGAACCTCGGATCGTTACCATTAACCTAGGAAAGCGTTAGGGAACTTGAGGCTTGTACAGAACTAACAGACTAGACGAACGTATGCGCCCCTCCGAAGCTTTGAATTTTTTCCATATGCGGCGAAGCACATCTAGCGAACTTAGTTTAGACTCGTGGTGTGTGAGGGGGGGGGGGGGGGGGCAGGTTTCGTGAACCATTCGTCGACGGCACAACACTTACTCGGTGACGATAACTCGAGCGGGTGCGTGCTCAGCGACAAAGGCCATATAAAAAAAATGCATTAAGTTTTTGCTTTATATGTAATGAACAAGAGGCACTTGCACGGAAATGATACGCAAAAGCCCTCGTCAACACCTTCCAGTTTTGATGTCTTGGTCAGTGATGGCATAAATGGGGAGCTCGGTTTCGACGCCCGGAGGTATGCTCTGAAATTCCTTGAATGCTTGGAGCGTTCCTTGCAGAAAAAAAATGCGCTGAAACTTGCCCTTTTTTTCACATTTGGGACACTGGTCTTGCAGAGGCATCTATGTGCCGGCGGTGGAGAGCCATAAGGCGAGGCGCATACGTAAGGCACATAATGTGGGTGTCATTACGAGGCCACATAAAGAAGGTACATAAAAGTCCACATTAGGGTGATGACCATCTTTTGGCGGCACATTCCGTGCCTGACCCTTTACTTGCCAAAAGTAAAATTGTGCTTTTATTTCCTGACGCTGTTCGCAAAAGAAATTTATAATAAATCAGATTTCAAATGAAAACACACAGCCTCTTCCTGACAACAGCACATGTTTTTGTTGAAGCAACTTTTCGAAACACCATATTAGGTGACTCGTGTATTCATCCTCTCTTTGATATCGTCATCATGCATGCGTTTTACCGGCGGCCCACATCTGCTGATTTCAAATGACACAACGGTGTCTGAACTCCTCTTTTGCTGCTGTTAGACGAAACAGGCATACACATTGAAAGTGGGCATGTAAGCTGACCGTTCAGGCGATAACTTATTTGCTACATGCTTGACTCAGGGACAACGATTATGGGAAAAAGCTTGACAAAACAAGACATACGCTCTCCTATACAACAAATGGAACCCAGTAAACCAAAAGGATTTTCTTTTCAAAATGTCTCATCGACAGAACATAACTCTTTTGGGTTCTCAGCCCGGAAAGAGATAGAAAATAAACTTTATTGCTAATTAAAGTCTACGTAGGCAGTAGCAAATTAGATACATAAAACGGTAAAGAATTGAGACCCTTAAATTCTCCTCTCGATAAATTACAGAATATCTACGTTGCAACACTTATGCATAACACCTTGCTTAAAAGCAAACAAAAATTGGCATTCAAATATGACTGTTTTGTATCGCCGTAATATGCATATAGATCTCCTACCACTCATATGGCCTAAGCAGAATTTTACTCATAGCTTATTTTATAATGCCACTTTTGCCCACTTTAACAACTTGAACGGAAACTGTAGAGCAGGTGTCTGATACGGAGCTTTATAATTATTAAAGCAGAACTAAAAGAGCAATATTTTAGTAATTTCACTTTTTATTATGGAAAGTATGAAAACAAAAACATGCAATTGCCAGATAGCTATTTTTATTGCGACAGTGGTTGAAAAACAGGAGCACATCCGACTTCCCTGTCTGCATTCACCATAAAAAAAAAAATTCATATTTGGGCCCGCGTCTCAGCATGCTCTCAAGGCTCTAGTAATGGCAGGTGATGATGAGGCCGAAAGAGGAGGGCTTCTACCGGCAACACTGACAGAGAACGGTCAGGAGTGGCGGATGAGTAATCCTGTCTCTTTTCCCTGTTTATTGACCTTAATAAAAGACTTGGAGAGATGACGAATTCCACCCTCCCCCTCGGTAAAGTTCAGCCCATGCGCACTGACATCTCAGCCTCCAGCCGTCATCCCGCTGAACCGGCGCAGGGCTACCAGTCCGCTATCACCATGCCACAAGAAATAAACGCGTAAGAGACGAGGTAAGCTCTCTTAGCTAGTCAGCATTAAGAGAAGCCCTTCATAAACACTATGCCGCCCACTGATGATGCTCCCCACTCGACAGGGGCGGCTGTCGCTGGCATGACGGTCATTTCTTTGTCCGACTGTCTCGAGGGAAGCATTGCACGGATTAAAACCGGGTGATGGAGGGCTTGCTATTTGTGTTATTAAGATCCTCCAGTCTATTCTGCGGCACCACATTTTCGTGCAGAAGGTAATGTCGTCAAGGATATTTGTTCGACAAAGTTGAGGCGAATTAGGATGCGTGCGGAAGGAGTTGGGCATGTCCAATATTGTCGGGCAAAAATTTTGAAAAATTAGAAAATTGAAAGACGCTGTTATGAAAATATTAAAGGTGATGGTCCATTCTTCTGATATGTAGCAAATTTCCCTTGTAAAGTGTTTCCACCAATCCAATCGAAGAGTTAAGGCTGCCATAGCAAAACAATAGGGAACGCTGTTGACGATAGCGAAAACGTTACTAGCGAAAAAAATACAAGAGTGCCGTCGGATGATCTGCGCATACATTGTGTGTTATAGTGAAAGATCGCATTATATGAAAAAATTGCGTTCATAAAAGGTTTCCCGTCAAAAATGCTTTTGTCCAGAATTGTTGGGTACGGTTGCAAACAACCAAGTTAAATGAGCATCATAGGCGCTGCCGTTTCGGATTCCCAGTAGTCAGTCACCTTTGAGTTGATGTAACCAGTATTTCCTGCTCGTGAGGCTGTCTAAAAAGCGGAATATTTATGTGCTTTGTACTCAGCTGACACGCTCAATCCGTAAGAGAGCAGTAAAGAACATCTGTTTTCAGCAACTATCTGTAGACTCACAGACACAGACCAATTGTTTTCTAGCTGTTTACACTTCCGACCAGAATTGAGACCTGTCAGAATTAACAGGGCGCGTAGTTCACTCACAAACAAGGACCCAGTACTTGCACTACTAGCCTATGTCGACAAGGTCGTTTTCGCAAAACGTGTCCGAAAAACGTGTCCCCCGCAGTTGTGAGAAACTTAGAAGAGGTAGCGCCAAATGAACGTTTGTAATCGAAAGAGGGTGATGTGAGGTTGATGGCGAAAAAGGAATTATGACGATAAGTTGTGTAGTTAATTAATTGCAGTCAAAAATATCCAAAAAGTGGGTGGAGCCACGGCAACGTGTGGCGCCAAATTTGAAAAACCGAAAGTGTGGGCGGAGCCAACGCATGGCACCAAATTTGATAACCCGGAATGGGTACTGAGATGAAACGAGGGAATAATCAGAGTTAATCGAAATCCAGTCAATCAATGATTGATTAATGAAAATCGTGAACAAATGTACCACCTAATTGGTGATCAATAATTAATTAGATTGATTAATTAGATCGATTAAGTAATTTAGTGTACATCACCTAATCATCGATCAATCATCGATCAATCATTGATCAGCGATCAACTTATCGATCGGCGATCGATCAATCGATCCCGGAAAAGAGAGGCAACGAGTGCCGAGGAGCAGTGCTTTCGTTTTACTGCAATGCGGGTTAACGCAGTGACCTTTAACGTTTTTCTTACTTTGTGAGCGTCCTTTACTTACCTTTTAAGATTCAATGGGCATGCGCTTAATGGCCGGCTCGCAGGAAGAGGGGTGACAGTATAGTCCACCGCATTTGTTACCTTAAGGAGTTATTCTCTTGTAAGAGCGCTACCATGTTTATCCAGCATTATCCGCGTCACCGTTCTCCTGTGCTGTTCCTCTTCAGTCCCTTATAGTTGGGAAGTGAATAGCTTTTTTTATATCCTTAATCCGCTGACTTCCGATACTATTTTTTTCCTGTACTGCTGGACCTTTCTCTTTAATTTAGTTTGCAACTCGAAAAAGACAGACTTGAAAAAAAGTTTTTTTTTTCAATTGAAAAACAGTCTGAAGACTAAGAAAAAATGTTTATTCAAACTCCGGAAGCAATATTCGCGTGTTTTATTGATGCCGTTCAGCTATTATGAAGGCTTTATACCCTGAAAGTCGATTTCTTGTAGCTCTATGCCATCACGGCTATTATCATCACAGCTCTAGCTTTCATCAGAAATATGCGCTAAAAAGTTGCCTGCACTGCCGCACTCGACGTGATCATTGCTGTATCATTACTACTTTAATAAAAAAAACTGCGCTTGCTCCCTGGCATGGCTATGAGTTCTTATGCGAGAAATCAGCCAAATAAATACATATACATGAGGCGAGAATGCCTAAAAAAATGTGGGACAACTGTTGTCTTGTGTTGGAAGGGTGTCCAACATCAATCCAACAAATCATTGTAGCTCATCATCCAGGGAGGATTACAAGAATAACTAGAAAACCACAGCCGTCGATTCGAACACCGTCGCAATATTATTTTAATTTTCCTGGCTCTTGAAGCCTGCTGGTTATTATCAAGAGTAATTTATTCGCATGTTATAAACGTGCGAATCGTTAGGTGTCAAGCTTCCAGAATAATTAAAAGATGCAGAAGAAGGAGTTTATCTCGACAAAAATATTTTTTTCTATGCTTTTAGACTTCAGTGAATAGTTGATGCATTAAGCCATATCAGCGCCGGTAAAGCCCCCTTGCTGCCAGATGGTGCTGTTCTTAACCTGTATCCAACTACAAGCCTTGCTGTTTACCTCTCTGTCCACAGTTGGTGGTTGTTGTTGCAATAATAGAGGTGATATATGAAATATGATCGGTAAAAATCTGCTTTAACATCGGGGTGCCAGATTGGCTTATCGAACTAACCTCCGACTAACGAAATAAGAAAAGAAAAGCCATGGTTTAATTTTCAGGCATAAAATTCCTTAAAGCATTGCCACTTAACATCTGTGAACTCAAACCGGAAGTAAACAACATCGCTGTTGGGTAGGCAGGCACAAGCAATGTCAAAACGCATCGCATCCTGTCGGAGTTTTTTTTTTCCAAAGAATCGCTGTTCCAATTAGGCACACAAGAATACAAACAGGCCAACAGATATGAAAAGGACCTGTTTGCAGGGGCAATAGAGAATTTATTGTTTTAAAGCAGATGTGAATGAATTGTTCCTTAAAATACCGAAGATTTGCTTCTGGAGTACCAGATAGAAAGAAACAGGGACAACAAAAGCAATAAAAACAAGCTGCTTTTTTCTTCTACTGAACAACACTGTACATACGAAGCGTGCTTATCTGCACCATCGTACCCCTGCAGTGAATGAGTAGGTGAATGGATTAATGAGCGGGAACTCCTGAATCTGAAACAGATACGAATTATTGCGTCCATTGCCATATAAGAGTTTTGGAATAAAGCGAAAAGAAATTAGTTTAATGCAAGGAATAAAACGAAAGCCAGAATTTTTTTTCCGACAACATTATGTTGCTAGAGCTTGTTTATGGGGAACCTGCGCTGAAGTTTGCCGTGTCGATTGCAGCGCCGTAACACACAGCATAGCGAGAGGAGCTAGCAGTTTTTGGTGCACTCGTAGTGCTATTCCATGCCACCTTCCTGAGCTTATTGGCGTGAGCTTCTGCGCGCTGTCGAAGCCACACGTGGTGCATGTCAGTTATCTGGGTTATGTCTACAGAAGCGAGGGAGATAGTGCTATCAACCAAACGCGGGCTTCTAATCGTTCAGAATGTGCCCTCGCATTTGTAGCGGCCCAAGCGACTGACGGCAGCAGTTTTTAGTCGAATAGTGGAATAACTGCAGTGCCACCTGGGCAGCGCAGGCTCCCCATAGCATCGCACTCCATCAGAGAGTAAGTGAACGAATGGATTAGTCGGCGAAAGAGGATGGCATGGATCGCTGGTTTCACTGCCGGAGCGAATGAACGGAAGAAGAAAGAAGATTGCAACACAAGCAAGTCTCGTGGCAAGAAAAAGTAAACGGTCCGCTCTCCAACGAAAGCAGCGAATTCATTTTACACCAGAGTAAATCCCCGAGTTTCCAACTGCAAATGGTAACGCGTACGACTGGGTCTAGTGACTTTGAGAAACAAAGTAAATCTAGAAGTAAGCGTAGAAGAAAAAGCAAGGCGAGCTAAAGCACGAAAGGATAAAAAAGCTGAGCCGACGCGCCCAGCTTTAGCTGCCTGGCAAGGCAATAAAATTCGCCAAGCGAACAGCGCGCGGGAGTAACGGGGCCGACAGGGTCGATTTCACGGTCTGCAATAGCTGCGCGAGCACTAAGGCAGACTTTACATACAAACAAAGGTCAAGGGTTCAAACCCGTGCGACGGGCTCAACTGCTGCTCCGATTATGTCTTTATATCTTTCTGTTTCTATCCCTTATCTAGATGCTCACTGTTTTAGAAAGTCATTATAGGGTGGCTACAAGCGGCAAACTTTTTGCGACAGCCGGCCGGCGTGCCGTGGGCGATCCCGCATTCTGTGGAGGGGGAGTTTTTTTTTTTATTTCTTTGGATGATCAGGAAGGGAGCTTGGGAGAAAACGAAACTTTGGGACACTGCCTTAATGACATCATTAGGGACGACAGTAATCTGTGGCCGGCGAGTGAATTCCACCCCTGCTGGAGTTTTTGGTGCACTGTTCTCTATGCAGAACAAAGGCATCATGACAATGGAACGATAAAGTGTATTATGATTCGTGCTTATTTTTTGGTGGTGCTAAATTTGAATAGGAAGGCTATTTATTCTCGGGGGTTTCCATGACAGCGAACTGAACGCAGTTAGCCAGCCGTATAATCAGCGCACGCAGCGGGAAAAGATATGACTGGAAACAACGAACTAAGTCGATATGAAGGGAACGTTTACTCGGTCTCAAGGATCGGGTCAGGGTCCCCAGTGAAATAAGCTTTGGTGTGTCCGACCGCAGAAATAAACTTTGAATATTTGGACAATAAGCGAAAAAAATTTATATCTTCTGCTCCACAAAAGGCTGTGCACTGCATTTCGACCTAGGCGGGTGGGAATGCATTCGGCTTGCTTCGTTTATAGCGATACGTGAACAGATTACTATCATGACTTTTGTAACACAAGTTATTCAAACAGCGTATGATTTCCTGGTCGCAAGTACAACCTCGCGAACTCATTTAGTGTATCTTTCGAAACAATGCTACGATATTATCACCATTCCGGCAGCTACAATGAGATATGTCCCTATAGAACTACCCCTGGCCCTCTTTATTGCTTCAATGAACAAGCTTTAAGCGAAATGGGTGAAAAAAAGCTCTGGACACCATTTTCTAAGGTCGATTGCTCCCGCACTGACATGGAATTCTACGACGACGAATGTGCGGTGTAGACGCTTGTGCTATACTTGATTTTAACAAAGATATGTTTATTGAAGTGCCGCTGGTTTCAGCGGGACCAGCGTCCACGTTACGTCTCGTGTTCTCCTGAAGGGAAATGACGATGTTGTTCAGGTGAGCTTGCGGAGCACATGGTCTACAAAGTGTGCCCGGCCCGGGTCATGTCATTCATGTAGGTTTTGCTCACTGGCCTTCTACAGGAGCCTTAAAATACTTGCAGACGTCTGTTGTAGTGGCCTTGCAACGGCTACAGATTGAATTTAGAGCGGTCCTAATGCGGTCTTGCAGTATGTGCAGAGTGGCTTAATAATGAAATTAGCGTGTCTGTGTAGCGACTTTACGCAGGCCTTAAGGTGGCCTTAGTGTGACTTTATAGTGTCCATGCAATACCCGTACGGTATCTTTAGAGCCGCCTTACGACGGTTGTAGGGTGCCTTTAGATTGGTTTTGAATGACTTTTTACGGTAGCCTTAGAGCGCGTGTGTTTTCCCTTAGAGTATATGTGTAGTCGCCAGAATACAGATGGCACAAGTTCTGATTTAGGCGTTATTTCCTGCACCCATGAACCCGAGAACTTACCTCGCCTTTCTAGACATCAATGTATTGAAGCGGATGCCACGGTCTTGTGTTCAATCAGACACAGATTTCCTTTTGAACATCACACGTCGACCTTACCGGTCAAAACGTTGCTTCGTGCTAAGAGCACGTGCCATGGTCAGTGAACTGCCGCCTCTGTCAGAAGACAGAAACTATCTATCACTGCTTTGTGTTTTGTCGTGTTGCCGTGTTTTTGTTTCCGGCATTCTTGAAAGGGCTGTCAGAAAGGACACTGAGATCACTCCCTATACTATAAGATTTTTGCTTACAATGAATGGTTCTAAGGTTATATGTGATATTTTGTGCTCATGGGCCTGTTTAACATGTGTAAGACCCGCACTTTAGGCCGCCAAGCAGACACCACGTTCATCAAAATCTCTGTTCAGGGAGAAGTGTGCTTTGGTGTGGGGGGGGGGGGGGGGGGGGGGGGGGTATATTCTGCACAAGATTGGCCTGGCACAAGATCCTGTCTGGCTGCCTTCACTGGAGTAATGTGTGTGTGTGCCCCAAAACTTTGATATGCTCGTAGAGCGATAGAAATATGCTGGTGTGACTATGTATGACGGGCTCGCGGGATGAAGCCTGGTCAAGTAAGGATAGAAGTCTGGCAGTGTTGTACATCCATACAATAAAGGAAAAATTAAAGGAGTGGCCGAGTGCTAAGTGAGTCAGCCTAGCAACCAAGAGGCGTAGGTCCGAATAATCCTGAAACCTAGTTTGGGTCTGCGGATTTTATTTTACTGAGTTTTACAATTGCGTGGATGGACGGAAACCGGACGGACAAAAATTTAGGATAGAAGAGATGAATACGTGGCCCTAAAATGTATTCCTGCTTTAAAAGACCAATATTAATAAACAAACAATACTAGATACACCCTCACGAACAGCCGTCCCTGAACTTAAAGTTGCACAAGGGTAACCTTCCGGCGAGCTTCTTTTTCCTGCGACTACAACTGGCGCAAAGCTCCAAGAGATCTAAGTATCAGACGGCGGCATTTCGCACTCTATCCTTTGGAACTGCAAATACTTAACTTCATCTTGTATCTTATTGTTTCTACTTGTGAAGTAAACGTTCTTCGTTGCGACAAGGAAGGGGCAGTCTTGTAAGAGTTTTGAAAATAGTTTCGGAAACGTACATTTTATACATTCGGTCATGCCATAAACCTTCCTTCTAAAGTCTCTAGTGATTCTTTCAAATTTTCTAAATGGTAAAATTTTTTTTAGTACCTGCAGCGCCCAGGGGCTTTATAGCAGGGGGAACAATAACAGTAAACATATACCTAAAATGAGCATGTCACAAATATTGAAAATAAACAATGAGGCACATTTGTCTAAAATATAATAGTAACGAATCACTGAAATGGCGGTCCGAGAAAACATGTTTTGAAAGGGTGGAAAGCTTCTACGGCAGCTTGTCCGCCAGAAAAGAGTGAAAATGTTTATCCGTTTTACATTGTTCTATGCTCTTGGGAAGCCTATTCCAATGTGAAGAAGTATGAGGAAAAAAAGAATTATGAAACACATCCGTTCGACATCGCGGTACAAGAACTTTGAAGTTATGATCGCGGCGTTCAGAGATAAAATTTTTATGGAGGTCAGAAATTCACCTAATAATTCATACCATCGAAAAATACATCGACGAAGCACTCAACAAATGAATAAAAAAATATCTCTGCCTCTCCCGTAACCGAGAGTAGAGTAAGCATGAAATGTTTACGGGCATAACACGAAGCGTACGCGGACACGACGAGACGCAGGCCTGACAAGAATGTATATGCAGCGCGTTCGAAACTGTCTAAAGTGCGTAGAGTCGAAAGCGTTTTCCGCACCACTTTGCCTATGTGATACTGGTGACGTCAGCACTGGATTACGTCACACATAATTGATGACGAAGTAATGACAAATTAATAATTAGTTACTAATTACTGATTAATGACTAAATACTAATTAACTGCTAAATAATGAAGCTTAAGCTTCGCCTTTAGGAGTGGAACGCGACAGCGTGTTGTAGCGCTGCCAGACAGTGCACGGAACGCCACCACCCGTTCGGCGCGAGGCCTTGCCCTTTGAACGCAACGCTTTTTGAGGAAAGGGAATGGCGCAGTAATTCTCTGTCATCTCGGTGGACACCCGAACCGCACCGTACAGGAAGGGAGGAACGCCACCCCCCGTTCGGGGCGATGCCTTGCCCTTTGAACGCAACCCTTTTTGAGGAAAGGGAATGGCGCAGGAATTCTCTGTCATCTCGGTGGACACCCGAACCGCACCGTACAGGAAGGGAGGAACACCACCACCCGTTCGGCGCGATGCCTTGCCCTTTGAACGCAACGCTTTTTGAGGAAAGGAAATGGCGCAGGAATTCTCTGTCATCTAGGTGGACACCAGAACCGCACCGTACAGGAAGGGAGGAACGCCACCACCCGTTCGGCGCGATGCCTTGCCCTTTGAACGCAACGCTTTTTGAGGAAAGGGAATGGCGCAGTAATTCTCTGTCATCTCGGTGGACGCCCGAACCGCACCGTAGAGGAAGGGAGGAACGCCACCACCCGTTCGGGGCGAAGCTACCGGCGCTTGTACGCCGATCCTGTAGGAGTGCTTAGAGAGTAGAGTTAAATCTCGTACGGTGCCAGGATGCTCTCGTTTCAGTGTCCGGATGAGTGGAACAGATCAAGTATGACAACGAAGTGTATTGTGGCATGTATGTGCTTTTTGCACGCGTTATTAGAAATCGGAAATTATAATTCCGTGCATTATCAATGCACAGCTCGACTGATATCTTGATAAACATTGAGAAGAAACTGGCACGAGTTATTTTTGTGACTCGTTTGGAGAGCAACCGGCGCTTGTATGCCGGTCCCGTAGGAGGGCTTAGAGAGTCTCGTTGAATCTCGTGAAGTCTCGTACGGTGCCCGCATGTTCTCGTTTCAGAGCCCGGATGTGTGGAATTCAGTGGATTTCAGTGCCGGGATGAGTGCTCTCGGTCTCGGCGTGACGTCACCACACTGCCGACAACGGGAGCTAAAAGCATTTCATGTTTAAAAGCGTTGCCTTTCTTTCTCGACAATGAATTCATTATGCCTAGCCCGTACCCGGTAAAATTCGTAAATAGGATAATGCATAGCTTACCAAAGTTGCCATGCACACAATAACAGGCGCACTAAAGTGACGTAACGCCGTTAACACTACAAAGCAGTCTGTGGATCTTCCTTTTCTTACGCACAGCTCGGGGACAATCTGCAGTCTTTGCGTCACCATTGACGAGATATCATTTGCGTTGCAGCAAAGATTACCCAAGACCACGGTCCGCGTGGAAAAGAGGAGGGCTTCGCTGAGACCTGCACTTTCGAAATGAATGGTTTTCAGAAGGCAAGGAGACATTGTTTGCCCGTTAAGGTAACGCAACGATGGTTTTGAAACTCTGAGTAACCCGCGCTACATCATTGATCGGGGTTTGACATCAAAGATTTCTTCTGACCGAAGAAGACATCTCAAGTTAAGCAGAATGCCTTCTTGGGCACATCGGTGTATACTTGAGCGAATCTTGCTGCGCGGGTGTTGCGAAGCCGCAAAAAAGTCCCGTCTGTAATTTGTCTGCGCTGCAAATTTGCCTCAAGGATTGAAGATGCACTGCGTATTTAGGGCCTGGAACAACGTGATATAAGGTGGGCGCGACAACGGTTATATCTCAGAAGTACTTGTATTTGGGCGTGTTGGTTCATAACTTTTCAGGAGGACACAGGGGCGCAATAAAAGACACGGACAAAGAAGTAGATAGGGACGAGCGCTTACTATCAACAGGCTTTATTCGACGTAGACCGTTAATATACCTTCGCTTTACCCAAGCGCCACTGTGCGAATCACAAGCACGTGGGTACCAGAGGACACCAAAAGAAATCCAAAGGTAGGCGACTACAGGAATCTATCTAAGACTTTCTAAGACTTTCTTAGATAGATAATCTTCTTAGATAGATTTCTGTAATCGCCTACCTTTGGATTTCTTTTGGTGTTCTCTGGTACCCGCGTGCTTGTGATTCGCACAGTGGCGCTTGGGTAAAGCGAAGGTATATTAACGGTCTACGTCGAATAAAGCCTGTTGATAGTAAGCGCTCGTCCCTGTCTACTTCTTTGTCCGTGTTTTTTATTGCGCCCCTGTGTCCTCCTGAAAAGAGAACTGTTATAACGTTGCGGCCACCATTACTTCTTTCTCTCTTCCTTCTTTTCTTCTTCCTTCCTTTCCTTCCTTGTTCCACTTGTCCTTTCAGTCTTCCTCCGTTTCTTTTAACTTTCTTCTCGTCTGTCATTATTTCTTACTTTGTTTCTTCCTTCATTTCCTTCTTTCTTTCTTTTTAGTTCGTACCTTCTTTCGTTACCTCTTTCCGCCTTCCTTCGCTTCTTTTCTCTTTCTTTTCTTCCTTTTTATTTCTTTGCTTCTTCATTCCTTCATTCAAGACCAACGAAAATAAAGAAGTACTGAACGAAGAAGGGGAAGATACAGCCTGGCTAGAATATAGGAGCTTCAAATATCGATCGCTAGGAATCAATTTCTGCATCAGTTGCAACCGTCGGTTTAAGTTTGCACCCGCACTTTGCTTTCGCAGTTTTGTTTTTCCTGGTATGGTCCTAAAATAATAATACTCTTCGTATTTGTTGGATTACCAAACACGCCAAAGTATGCGCTTTCAGTGATGCAGCTAGGCCTATTCCTTGCGTCTGAAGAAACCGGTAAAAGCACGTTTTGGTCTCCATGTGGTTGCAAAAGCTGAACGTCACCTCCTTCAGGCAAGGATTGAAGAATGTAAGTTGACAAAGAAGCGCCTAGAAACCGAACTGTTCTTTGCAAAGCGACAATTGGAATATATCGCTCCGGATGTCCTCGCCAGCATTCAGTTGGTTGCGAACCAAGAAATGTACAGAAGAGAGGAGAGCCATCTGAAATCGCAGGATCAAAAGCTGCAGACTTTACTTGCTGAAAAGGGGACAGCGATCAGGGCCACACCAATCTTCGAAACAAGGAACCTGTCGTCCTACAAACTGAGCCTATCCGAAGCGACGGTGCGCAGCCGAGGTCTGAATTTCAACCAAGGGAAAGCACCGGACCCACGAAAGGTTGCATGCGCCGTAGAAGGGGCAGTACGACTTCTGGAGCGAGACGTTCAGGACGAAGTGAGAACGAAGGCAATAGGAGTGTTGTCACGCATGAAGAAGACGTCATCAAACTGCCCTCTTGGTCAAGATGAACGCTCAGCAATCCGAAGCCTCAAGGTTAACAAGGATATAGCCATCCTACCGGCAGATAAAGGTAACGTTACTGTTATCCTTGACCGCTCTTCTTACAAGGAAAAAAATGGAGGTCATGCTTCAGGACGAGATCACTTATTGCCGGATCCCGAAGGACCCTACCCCCAAAGTGCAGACGTCTCTTCAGAAAATTCTCACAGAAATCTTCAAGGGCATCCCTCCGTCTATGAAACGGCTTTATTATCAGTTGCTATGCACAAACGGCTCAGCGCCGGCCATATACGGATTACCGCAGGTGCATAAACCAGGGACTCCCCTGCGCCCGATAGTGGATTTTAGAAAGTCTCCGTTGTACACGTTATCACAGTACCTTCATGGCGTTCTGTCTCCGCTGGTGGGAAAGACAGGCACGGGCATCAAGAATTCCTCCGGCTTCATTGACAAGGTCAAAGCGGTCGCCCTAGAAGACACAGACGAAATCGTTTCTTTCGATGTCTGCTCGCTATTTACAAGCGTACCTGTTGATCTCGCAGTGTAGACATGTAAACAACGTCTCGAGAATGACACTTCATGGCAACATCGGACGCCGTTCGAAGCAGCGGAACTTTGCCAACTGTTGCATTTCTGCCTCGACAACACATATTTTACGTACAGCGGCAACTTCTACCAACACACCTTTGGCACAGCAATGGGGGCAGCCATCTCGGTCACAGCGGCTAACATCGCTATGGAAGCCATCGAAAGCAAAGCTTTGGCCACCTTCCAACCGCGACCAAAAGTATTTCTTAGGTATGTGGATGACTGCTTCTGCGTCATAGACCGAAAGCACACGCGCATTTTCCTCGATCACCTCAACGCCATTCAGCCCTCAATCAACTTTACTGTTGAGGAAGAGACCGACGGCTGCCTTCCGTTCCTCGACACTGTGGTAACACGTACTCCGACTGGTCTTAGTTTTAACGTTTACCGGAAACCGACGCATTCTGGAAAATACCTAAATTTCAATTCAGCGCACCCAGTCAGTCACAAGCGGTCAGTGGTTGCATCTCTAATCAACCGCGCCAGGGAAGTATGCAGTGAAGACGCAGCCATACACCACGAAATGAAGACCACGGAAACTGACTTAAAAAGAAACGGCTACCCGCTCTCCTCCATTCGGAACACGAAAAGAAGATTGGCGCCATCGAAGAAGCCTGCTGCCAGGGAAGACGAAAGTGCCGACGCACCGAAACCGAAGCGAGCCCCTATCCCGTATGTATCAGGGATCAGCGAGGCGCTGGCGCGGATGTTCCGCAAGCACGGCGTCCATGTTGCACATGTACCAACGAGCAAGATAAGAAATGAGCTGGTAAACGTGAAAGATCAGCTCCCTCGTGCAAAGTTTCCCGGCGTAGTTTACAAAATCGCCTGCGCCGACTGTTCATCAGTTTACATAGGCGAAACAAAAGATCTCACGAGACGCCTGAAAGAACATCAGTACGACGTACGAAGAGGAAAAGCGCCAACGAACGCAATCGCGGAGCATGCGCAAGAGACTGGCCATGAAATTAACTGGGACGAAGCAGATATAGTGACAACAGAAAAGAATGTATCAGCCCGCCGAAATCTCGAGTCACTAATCATCCAGACTACGCCTAACACAATAAATAAGAATGATGGCACATTGCACCCTATCTACGCTAAATGTCTAAAAACGATACCAACCGCTACAAAAAGCCCGGGACGTCGAGCCGGTTGCTCATTGTGAACAAGGGAGCCGTAGCGCTCCCGAAACGTCATTTTTGTTTGATCATGGTCAGTGACCAGTGCATCTCATCAAGGCATGATTCCTGACCAGACGGTATGCCGTCGGACCCTTGACTACATAGGCCTATTTTACGCAACAATATCTAGGAAAGAGGCTGGAGAATTAAAGTTACACTAAGGAGGAATACATTCAATTATTGCGCCTTCTAAAAAGTCAATTATATGGCTCTTTCTCGTCATGTTGGCATGCAGCAGGACACGCAATTATTGCGGAGGAAATTGCACATCAATATCACCACTCGACTCCATTCAAACCTGTGACGTCTGCGTCGAACTCAACTTCGTGATCCCCGTTGTGCCTCTAGAATTCGTATTGAAAAAACTGTGGCGACGCACTGGAAATACTAAACCGGCCGATGACGGCCGCTTGTGTATTTCATTTTCTTCTGCCTTTTAAGAACTACGATTTCGCTGAAAGTAGTGTCTGTGACGAATAATTGAGAAAGGCGAAGCTGAATGTTCCCTCAGAGTCTCTTTAAATCAGACACACAAAAGGGCTGAAAGGAAGTTCTTTGCGAACCTGCTTTAGAGCAGTAAAACGATCTGTTTCGCCGCATAATCGACGATCGCGCTTCTTTCAACCTCATGGGTAGTGTGCAACCTTTGTGGTGCGTTGCGACCAAGCGGTAGTCAGTATAGCTAGTGCTAGTGATGCCGCGTTGCTTGAAGCCTAACTACGTCGAATTATTTGAACTCACAGATTGAACGGACAGGCTGATTGCAGAACTATACTCCGTCCAACGAGAGAAGTGTGCTTTCTACGCGCACTCACAACAAAACTAAGCTAACCTAACCGGTTTATTATCCGGTTTGTCGGCCGCTGTTCACGCTGTTAAGAGCGTTGTTGGGTTCTTTGGCGCGGAGCAAATGAAACGAGGGGAAGAACCGATGTAATTTTCGGGACTTGGAAAGAAGTTGTGAGGCAGAGTGCTAATTACAACTACCGTCTAACCACTTCTGACTGAAAACGGGCGGTTTATTTGTCACGTCTGTTCGAACTGTGAAAAAAAATATTTTTTTGATGATGCTGCCGTGGTACTGGTTTCTGTTGACGATCACTGCTGACTAGCTGAGATACTTTCCTTGCATTCTGCCTTCTCACTGCAGTAAGCCTTCAGCACTTATGAAACGGCTGCTTTAATCTGAAAAACTGCGATGACATATGTGCACTTTTCCCACGTGTGACGTTGCAGCGCTGAATTTTAGCAGCGTTATGTGCGTTAACAAGCTAATTAGGTTAAGTTTAGGTTCAAGCGTTGCCGTCGCTTGTCCTGATTCAGTTGACAAATATAAGCAAATTCCGACGTTAAACACTGCTAGGGCCGGTGATGTGACGTATCTTGCACATGACTCGC
Source organism: Amblyomma mixtum (assembly GCF_055824585.1). Taxonomy (NCBI): domain Eukaryota; kingdom Metazoa; phylum Arthropoda; class Arachnida; order Ixodida; family Ixodidae; genus Amblyomma; species Amblyomma mixtum. Next base: position 129,962,374 of record NC_143015.1, on the reverse strand, counting down.
ATGACTAGACGCGACAGAGCTCCGCATTTAGAAAATCTCCATACGGAGTACTCTACACAAAGCACACAGAACCGTATTTAATCTGGCAGTGCCCCCTTCGGCTGAGAGCTAAAGAAGGCTCCTTTCCTGCAGAGTTAGATATGTAGAGTAGCTGTGCTCCCATGAGCTCAGTATTAGCCGCAGGAAGTCATTTTGGTTACATATACTATAGAGGGAACACAATGACACTAACCGTAGTTAATATAGTGTCTTGACTGA